>NC_069509.1:167219826-167489826 GCF_027579735.1 Bombina bombina
ATGACTCTGTATATTTTTATTAAATGCTAAGGCAGGAAGGCACACAAATCCTTTTAAAAACAGACAAATATGAAATGAATCTTTATGGATTTATATATACTGTATATATATATTAATTAGTATTAACCCTTATGATATGGAGCCATGAATATTTTACCAAAGGCACTTTGAAGTAAATTATGAAACCTTAAAGTGATGGTAAATTTCAGACTATAAGCATGTTGCAATGAAAAATATATTTGTTTGAAAGTAAAACATATTTTCTTTTAAAGTTTATATATATTTTATAATTAAAGATTGGTATTGTTTGTTGCTCCACTCCCTTAATTTCCTCTTTTGGCTGGGCTGTGATGTATAAAGCAGTCACATTCACTCTCTGTATAGGCTTTCTAAGGGCTCTAAAGGGGCTGGACTTCAAGATTGTCATATGACACACAAGCTGATTGGATGTTCACTAGAATTGTCATTAAAAAAAAAAAAGAGTTAATCCAAGTGGGCCAGCATAACATTGCAATAGAAGCATTACTTTATGCACTAATTTAACCCTTTAACAGATGGATTAAAAGCAGAAAAGGTACACATATACTTTTTGAATGGCAAAGATTAAATATATGGCATTTGATTAGTTAAAGGGACAGTAAACACCAGAATTTTTGTTGTTTAAAAAGATAGATAATCCCTTTATTACCCATTCCCCAGTTTTGCATAACCAACACAGTTATATTAATATACTTTTTACCTCTGTGATTACCTTGTATCTAAGCCTCTGCAAACTGCCCCCTTATTTCAGTTCTTTTGACAGACTTGCATTTTTAGCCAATCAGTGCTGACTCCTATGAGCTTCACGTGCCTGAGCTCAATGTTATCTATATGAAACACACGAACTAACGCCCTCTAGTGGTGAAAAAATGTCAAAATGCTTTCAGATTTGAGGTGGCCTTCAAGGTCTAAGAAATTAGCATATGAACCTCCTAGATTTAGCTATCAACTAAGAATACCAAGAGAACAAAGCAAAATTGGTAATACAAGTAAATTGGAAAGTTGGTTAAAATTACATGCCCTATTTAAATCATGAAAGGTTTTTTTTTACTTGACTGTCCCTTTAAAGTTTACCATCACTTTAAGTTGTTAACCCCTAGGGTAATAACCCAGAGATACCAAATGGACTTTATAAAAAAATGATGAAGGTTTAAGTTGTTAACTCCTAATGAGCCAGAAATATTTTTAGCACTTCAGTCTACTACCCTGATTTCCTTGCTGATAAATCAGGGTCAAGTTTGAGACACCAGAGCAAAATTTGAGTGTCCTCACTTGTCTCATGAAAATTACGGAAAGAAGCTCAAAATCTGGGACTATCCCAGAAAATTTGGGATGCTGGGTAACCTTAATTACACTTATTTTAAATTTACTGTGAGCAGTTAAACACAATGTAAAAAAGAAAATATTTTTTTAACTATTTATTTTCCAGATTTTAACACCAACATCAAAAAAGAACATTCAAATCAAGAGAGTAATGAAAATCTATGTACTTATGTATTAGCAAGTTAAGGCTTTTCTTTGAGAAAGTGAGGTTTAAAGTTGAGTTTAACAGGACACAAAAGTCAAAATTACATTTTCAGGGTTTAAAGAGAACATAGAATTTACAAAAAAAAAGTTTCCATTTTTTTTTCTATTGTCAAATGTACTTTATTCTATGCATTCTTAATGAAACGTAGCTCATTCCTGTGGGAGCATACTGAGGTAGGTTTAAGAGCGTGCATGTTGGTATAAAGATTGTTACAAACACTGCTGTCATATAGTGCTTGTTATGTGCACACTCCTGAGTCTTCCCCAGGATGTTTAAATTTGACCTTTGACTTTTATGTTCCGCTTAACTGATCTGAGAAACAAATGATCTTTCAATAAATATTAAGAAAAATAAAAACTCAAACTGTATTAATCATATTTTTATAATTATAAAACTGTATTAATTCATGTAACAGTTGTTTTAGTTCAAAATAGATTATATGTTCAGCACACAGAATTAGGGCTAGAAAATGCAGAAATAAAATACATCATTTCATTGTCATTATCATAACAAACCCCTTTAATGCCCTTTGAGTCTCAGATATTAAACAGAATTGTGGTTAAAAACAAAAGCGGAAATGCAAAGAGGGTCCAAGGGTAATGTGTGCCTGAAAAAAAAAACCAAATCATTAATGGCAGGGGATCAGGTAGTATATGAATGAATAAAAAAGTAAGTATAAGCATATAATTACTGCCTACTGATATTTCCACGTGCTTAAAGGGACATGAAACTCATGATTTACATAGACCATGTGATTTTAAACAACTTTTCAGTTTACTTCTATTCTTAGATTTGCTTTATTCTCTTGCTCTGCTTTGTTGAAGGAACAACTATGCATTACTGGGAGCTAGCCAAACACATCAGGTGAGCCAATGAAAAGGGGCATATATATGCAGCCACCAATCAGCAGCTAGATACCAGTGGTGCATTGCTGCTTCAGAGCCTACCTAGCTATGCTTTCACTAAGGATACCAAGAGAATGAAGAAAAGGGAATTGAAGTAAACATTTTAAAACGTTGTATAAAATCACATGTTCTGTCTGAATCATGGAAAAGAAATATAGGTTTCATGTCTCTTTCAAGGGACAGTAAACTCTTTGAGAGTTTCATATAAAGTGTTTAATTTTGTGTATTGAAGCAATGTTGCAGTATATGTTTATTATTTATTTTGCCCACTTTTCCTGAAATTTAAAGGGACATGAAACCCGAAATATTTCTTTCATCATCCAATAGAGAATACAATTTAAAAAAAAGTTTCCAATTTACTTCTATTATCAAATTTGCATTAGTCTCATGTTATTCTTTGTTAAAGAGATATATAGATAGGTAACGTGTACATGCCTGGAGCACTACATGACAGTAAATAGTGCTGCCATCTAGTGCTCTTGCTAATGTATAACATTATTATAAAACTGCTGCCATCTAGTGTTCTAGCTAATGTATAACATTATTATAAAACTGCTGCCATCTAGTGTTCTAGCTAATGTATAACATTATTATAAAACTGCTGCCATCTAGTGCTCTTGCTAATGTATAACATTATTATAAAACTGCTGCCATCTAGTGCTCTTGCTAATGTATAACATTGTTATAAAACTGCTGCCATCTAGTGCTCTTGCTAATGTATAACATTGTTATAAAACTGCTGCCATCTAGTGCTCTTGCTAATGTATAACATTGTTATAAAACTGCTGCCATCTAGTGCTCCTGCTAATGTATAACATTGTTATAAAACTGCTGCCATCTAGTGCTCTTGCTAATGTATAACATTTATGCAAAACTGCTGTCATATAGTGATGCAGACACGTGCACACTCCTGAATTTACCCTCCTGCTTTTCAACAAAGGATAACAAGAAAATAAAGAACATTTGATAATAGAAGTACATTGGAAAGTTGTTTAAAATTCTGAATCATGAAAGAAAATTTTTGAGTTTTATGTCCCTTTAAGTCTGAAAAAGTTCCAATTTTGAGAACTGTAAGTGCACATAGCAGGACTCACAAGCATAACCCTGCCACATACAGTATTGTGCAACAGAAGAAAAATCTAAATCAAATCAATATTTTGTGTGACCACCCTTTGCCTTTAAAACAGCATCAATTTTTTTAGGTACACTTGCAGAGATTGTGTAGGCATATGGTCAGATCCATGATTAAACAATTATACCAAACAGGTGCTAAAGATCATCAATTTAATATGTAGGTTAAAACACAATAATTAACTGAAACAAATACAGCTGTGTAGGAGGAATAACACTGGGGCCCTGATATTCAAAGGTTCTCCAGCTTGGAGAGAAACTGCAGTTGAGACTTCACAGGGGCTGAACTTACTAAGGGCCAGATTATAAGTGGAGCGCAAAATATCGCTTTTGCTACAACAATATTGGCGCTCCACTTTGTAATACCAGCTCACGCAAATGTGCGCTGGTATTACAAGTGATGTGCAATGTGACTGCAACCTTGTGTTTGCATTGCACAGAAGATATCTGACCTTTGTTTAATTTTCAGAACGCTAATTGCTACCACGAGCTTGCGGTAGGAATAACCAGCCACTTGTAATGGCTGATTATTTATTACACTTGCAATCTATAATAAAAGAGCACACGCTCATTTCTATATATGAAGGAGAGATAATCCCAGTGCAATACAGCACTGCATGATGAGAGTTTTGTTACACTTACACTTTGTGCTTTGTATTTTATATTACTATATATTTCAGATTGGGTCCTTTCAATATTATAGCATTTAAGTTGGAGGAGAAACAGCCAAACTGTGCTAACAAGCTGAGGTTGCTGAAAACAGTTCAACGTCATTTACCATGGCAAGACTGAGCACAACAACAAGACACAATGGGGTAGATTTATTAATAGGCGAGCTGTAGCGAATCATGTCTGCTCGACCTCATTAAATACCGACAGCATATGCTGGCTGTCTGCATTTATCATTGCACATGCATTCCTGGTGAAATGCTTGTGCAATGTCGCCTGCTCACTGGCGTCTAGCAGGGTCCGTCAATCATCCCGATCGGATCAGGATGATTTCAGTCCGCCACCTAAAAGGTGGCAGAGAAGATAAGGAGCAGCGGTCTTACGATTGCTGCTTCTTAACTTACGTTTTAGGCGAACCTGAAATGATGGCGCCCATTGTAGTTATGCTGCATCAGCTTGGTCTCTCCCAGGCGGAGACTTTAAGGCAGACAGGGGTTTTCGGATGTGCTTTCCAAGCTCTTCTGAAGAAGCACAAAGATATGGGTAATGCTGCATGAGTTCTCACATTCTGGGCATGTTTCTTTTTAAAGGGGTAGCCTGGAATTGCACATGATCTGAAATTTCACATTCTGGGCAGATTATTACTTAAAGGGACATAAAACCCCAAAATATTATGTCATTAGTTAGATAGAACATACAATTTTATACAACTCACATTTTATAACAATGTTCTTGTTATCCTTTGTTGAAAAGCAGGAAGGTAAATTTGGGAGTGTCACGTGTCTGCAGTACTATATGGCATCAGTTTTGCAATAATGTTATACATTATCAAGAGCACTAGATGGCAGCAGTTTTATAACAATGTTATACATTAGCAAGAGCACTAGATGGCAGCAGTTTTATAACAATGTTATACATTAGCAAGAGCGCTAGATGGCAGCAGTTTTATAACAATGTTATACATTAGCAAGAGCTCTAGATGGCAGCAGTTTTATAACAATGTTATACATTAGCAAGAGCACTAGATGGCAGCAGTTTAATAACAATGTTATACATTAGCAAGAGCACTAGATGGCAGCAGTTTTATAACAATGTTATACATGAGCAAGAGCACTAGATGGCAGCAGTTTTGTAAGAATGTTATACATTAGCAAGAGCACTAGATGGCAGCAGTTTTATAACAATGTTATACATTAGCAAGAGCACTAGATGGCAGCAGTTTTATAACAATGTTATACATTAGCAAGAGCGCTAGATGGCAGCAGTTTTATAACAATGTTATGCATTAGCAAGAGCGCTAGATGGCAGCAGTTTTATAACAATGTTATGCATTAGCAAGAGCGCTAGATGGCAGTACTATTTCCTGTCATGTAGTTCTTTCGAAATGTGCACCCTACCTATCAAGATATCTCCTCAACAAAGAACAACAAGTACATTGGAAACTTTTTAAAAATTGTATTCTCTATTTGAATCATAAAAGAATAAAATGTGGGTTTCATGTCCCTTTAAAGAGGTTGCTGGGCAGTTCTAGATTGTCTGAAATCTGTGGGTGATGTGTAAGTGGTTTTAGGGGGTGTATTGGTCTAGGGCAGGGGTAAAGCCTAGCTGCCCCACAATTTTCATTACATAATGAACTGCCACTGTCTTTACCAGAATTGTTATTGTTTTAAAAGATAGATAATCCCTTTATTACCCATTCCCCAGTTTTACATAACCAACACTGTTATATTAATACACTTTTTACCTCTGTGGTTACCTTGTATCAAAGCCTCTACAAACTGCCCCTCTATTTCAGTTCTTTTAACAGATTTGCATTTTAGCCAATCAGTGCTGACTCCTAGGTAACACCACATACATGAGCACGGTGTTATCTATATGACACACATGAACCAACACCCTCTAGTGGTGAAAAACTGTCAAAATGCATTCAGGTAAGAGGCCGTCTTCAAGGTCTAAGAAATTAGCATATGAACCTCCTAGGTTTAGCTTTCAACTAAGAATACCAAGAGAACAAAGCAAAATTGGTGCTAAAAGAAAATTGGAACATTGTTTAAAAATACATTCCCTATCTGAATCATGAAAGTTTATTTTGGACTAGACTGTCCCTTTAAGACTGTATTATCTGAATCATGAAAAACATACCTAAGTTACATAATTATTGCCTCTTTTCTTTACAAAATGTGTTTTCAACAAGCCTTCTAATAAAAATTTTTTGAAGAAGTTACTTACCAGAAGCACTGGATAAACTGACATCTGTGAAATAAAAAAAAAGAATTAAAAAATTATTGAAAAACCTAGAAAACTAGCTGTAAGTGGTCTGAATTGTATATTTTTTTACCTTTTTGAAATATAAAGGGACAAAAAAATTAACCCATTTTAAAAATGCACAGATATAGATCTTCTAGGAAAGACATTTATTTTTGTATATACTCAAATTAACCCCTTAATGACCAGCAGTACATAATGGTCATTAAGGAGTTAAAAGACATATGTACAGACAAAAAAAAAGTTTTCTTTTGTTTTGACCATTATTTGCTGATGGAGTCTTTCAGAATTTGTTGGTTAACAAAAATCCAGCTGCCACAGGGCAGAATTTTTTTTAAGGCCCCCCAACAATTGTTGTTCAAGACCCCCCAGTCCTTAACTTTTCTCTAACCCCCCCCCCCCCTGGCCTGGTCTGCAGTGTAGCGGCCTTGCAACATGCGCTGTGTGCACAGGTTGCTCTGTGGCCTCCCTCTGCTCCCTGTCACCAGTCCCCAGCAGGTAATGCAGCAGCAGTCTACCGGCTGTGTATTTCAGAGTCTGCAGGGACAAGGTTTCCACCACTGACCTGTCATTTCCAATATGGAATATCTTCAGGAAAGCAGAGATACCACTAGGTATATTGATCCATAGCTTGCTGGCACTGCAGTGTCCAATTGGTTGTGTAATGGGTCTTTTCATATGCAGGGGAGGGGAATGTCTGCCATTACTGCTTTTCCCAGCCACTTTCAGTGGGTGTCTCAGCCTAACATCATTAACAGTGCAAAACTTAGAGCTTCTAAGTAAGTTTTTAATAGGTTTTATATTGAATTTTTAGATCATTATCTGTGCATAATATTCTTTATAGTAGTGTCTATTACATGCAGTTATATGAAAATTGGGGTATACTGTCCCTTTAATGTACATATTGAAGGTTTAACCCCTTAATGAACAGCAACATACCTTGTACGTCGCTGGTCTCTCTTTATGGGTGCAATTTTCAATAGCACAGTCTCACCTTCAGGGGGGAGGGAGGGTCTAATAATGCTATTATAGCCAGACAATCCCTTAATGGCCAGCGACATACAGGGTACGTTGCGGTCTTTGAGGGGTTCATATGTTTTTGTTAGTGATCTTATTTTCTACACTTTGAACCTACCTCCCCGAACTACTGGTCCCACATTCAAAACAAAGCTTTGTTCATTAGAATCACTGGCTGCCCGGCTTCCAGAGCAGGTCTGCAAAGAGAAATCATTAACAATTAATATTTGTATTTACTTGTTGTGTCATTAATTCAGTCCAAGTTTAACTGCCAATCAGCTCTTTAGTATTCTTTTAGCTACTACATAAAGCTACAACTCTCAGCTTAGCAAACAGAGAAGACCAACTCTAACCACTAAGAAACTGCATATCCCAGCAAGCACTTGTGCATTTCACTTAAACTCAATATATAGCATTTCCTCCTCTGTTTCAGGCCCAGTCTGTAATAATGTATCTCAAGGTTCCAATGGCACAGGGAAGTCATTTAACACAGCCTGCATCAATTTCACCTTGTAGAGGACAGACTATACCTCCCAATGTGTGTAGCTGGGTATCAAGGACTCAAGGAATCGAGGAGGTTGATGGAGGCCTATCTCAATTTTGTGGGTGGAGCTGTGCTGGGAGGGTTGGGATCATGGGTGGTTAGTGGGTGAGGTTGTGGTGTGTGTCTAGCTAATCAGTGGGTGTGTCTCTGCAGTATGTGGGCGTGTGTGTTCCATGGGTGAGACTAAGTAAAATGACACAATAAGGGGCGTATGACTATCTAAGAGGGACAGCAAGACAGAGCTCAGAATCAGTGACTTTCCCTCTCAAAAAGGCACAGTTGTCAGGTCTCGGCCAGACTGATGCAAAATGAAAAGCATTCCATATAGGACCATCAGAAAGTTTATGGCCCAGATTACAAGTGGAGTGCTATTGATAGCGCAAGGTGTGTTAACAATATTACTGCCCATGCTCAGAATAGTGCAAATCTGGTATGAAAAGTCAACGATAAAAAAGATTTACCTGAGAATGTTTAGCGCTGCCAACATCTTGCCTAGATGTGCACAATAATTCTATGTCTCTTTCTCTCTCAACATATATATACATTCATATACATATAACTATAGATATAGATAGATATCTATAGATGTCAATTGTATATATATATATATATATATATATCAATGACAATAAGGCTAATATTTTTGTGCTCCACTAGTAATCTAGGTCTATATGTATAAGGTCCTTTTAATTCAATAATTCTGAGAGGTGACGTAAGTTTCTGTTCTCCTTTTCGTAAAAGGACAGTAAAGTCAAAATTAAACTTTTATGATTGAAGTAGAGCTTGCAATTTAAATCACTTCGTAATTTAATTGTATTATCTAATTTGCTTAGTTCTGCTAGGTAGGATAAGTAGCAGCAAGGCATTACTGGGAGCTAGCTACTGATTGGTGACTGGACATATATGCATCTTGTCACTGGCTCACCTGTGTTCAACTATCTCGCAGTAGTGCATTGCTGCTCCCTTCAACCAAGGATCTTAAGAGAACGAAGCGAATTGGATCATATAAGTAAATTGGAAAGTTGTTTAAAATGACATGCTCTATCTGAATAAAGAAAGCAACGTTTTCACCTTACTGTCCCTTTAAATGTGGTGACTATGTTTATAGAAGTATATTAGAAAGTTGTTTAAAATTGTATGTTCTATCTGAATCATGAAAGTAGCTATTGAATATTTCCTTTCATACTCAGTGAGTGTTCTTGAAGCAAATAAAGCCGTCCTTTCTCTATTATCTTCATGAAGCTGGCTGAGCACAGCTACCAGTCCGTACTAAGGGGACGATTTATCATGGCCCAAATGGGGCCAAACACCCCAAGAGTTAAAGGGACAGTCAACACCAGAATTTTTGTTGTTTAAAAATATAGATAATCCCTTAATTACCCATTCCCCAGTTTTGCATAACCAACACAGTTATAATTATACACTTTTACCTCTGTTATTACTATATATCTAAACCTCAGCAGAGCTGTCTCCATGGTAAATTCACGTGCATGAGCTCAATGTTATCTATATGAAACACGTGAACTAATGCCCTCTAGTGGAAAAAAACTATTGAAATGCATTTAGATTAGAGGCGGCCTTCAAGGTCTAAGAAATTAGCATATGAACCTCCTAGGTTTAGCTTTCAACTAAGAATACCAAGAGAACAAAGCAAAATTGGTGATAAAAGTAAATTGGAAAGTTGTTTAAAATTGCATGCCCTATGTGAATCATGACAGGTTTTTTTTGGACTTTACTGTCCCTTTAAGAAGCAGCGGTCTTAAGACCACTGCTCCTTAATTTGTCCGCTGCCTCTGAGGTTGCGGACATCAATCCGCCTGATCGCATATGATCGGGTTGATTGACACCGCCTGCTAGCGGCTGATTGGCCGTGAATCTGCAGGGGGCGGCATTGCACAAGCAGTTCACCAGAACTGCTTGTGCAATTATAAATGCAGACAACGTATGCTGTCTGCATTTATCGATGACGGGCGGACATGATCGCTGCAGCAGATCATGTACGCCAGAAAAATGATAAATCGGCCCCTAAGAACCATCAGCTGTCATGATTGAGGGTAATGTAGGATTAAAGGGAAAGTAAAGTCAAAATTAAATTTCATGATTCAGATAGGCCATGCAATTTTAAACAACTTTTAGTTTACTTCTATTATGAAATTTTCTTTGTTCACTTTGCATCCTTTGTTAAAGAGTAAAGCTAGATAGGCTGATAGGAGCTTTAGAGCATGCACTTGTCTTTAGCATTCTATGGCTGCAGTGCTTGCAACTATGTATTATATTGCTATAAACATTGTCACAGACACTGCTGCCATATGCCTTAAGAGACGTGCACAATCCTGAGTTTAGCTAGAATTACTCTTCAACAAAGGATAGCAAGAGAGCAACAAAATTGATAATAGATGTAAATTGGAAAGTTGATTAAAATCTCATGCTTCATCCAATCCATTTAAGTTTAATTTTTACTTTACTGTCCCTTTAAATTTCTGGCAAGTTTTTGATGCAGTTTTAAACAGATTGCAAATTAATCTCAAGGTTTCAGGATTGCTTCTAAACACAATAATATCATCCAAATAGCCCTGAACATCTTGCTGGTTCTTAAGAATTAAAGACATCATCTTTTGGAAAGCACTAGGAGCTGTAGCTGAGTCTTAGGGAGTCTGCTTAAAATGAAATAATCCATCATGTGTAATAAATAATGAGATCTCTGCTATCCTCATGCGGGTGATATACACTCTGTAAATCAAGGGTAGACAACATTTTTGTTCAAATACTGTGAATATAATGTGAAGGAGGGGGGGCTGTCAATCACAATAGCTTTCCTTGGTTCTCCACATAAAGGCAAACATCTGTCTTCTGTACTATAGGAGAAACTCATTCAGTTGAGGTAAGTTGGTCAATTACACCTTTATGTACTAGTTTTTAAGGTCTAATACAGTCTCCCTGACTGTGAATGAAAGTGCTGGAACTTCTGTAGAATAGGTGTTGCATTTTGCTGCAGTTGAAAGCGATATGAACCCCCACATTTTTCTTTAGTGATTCAGACAGAACATACCATTTTAAAAAGGTTTCCAATTTACTTCTATTAAAACATTTTCCTTATTCCCATGATATTCTGTGTTGAAGAGATACCTAAGTAGGCATCTGAGCACTATATGGCAGGAAATAGCGCTGCCATCTAGTGCTCTTGAGAATGGATAAGATTCTTGAAAAACTGCTGCTATATAGTGCTCCATTAATGGGGCGGCTCCTAAGTATATGTCCCCGCTTTTCAACAAAAGATAACAGAAGGACAAAGAAAAATTGTATAATCTATTTGAATCATGAATGAAAGTTGTTGGGTTTCATATCCCTTTAATCGTGCAAACAAACCATCTTGCACAACCAAGTTATTCTTCAGAATTATCCTCTGTCACTACTTAGACAGGTGTTGGTAATATAGTACTATATGCAGAGGCCTATTTTTACCTAGGCAAACAAGGTACTTGCCTAGGGCGGCAGATTTGGGGGAGGGGCAGCATTTTTTTATTCTCACTACACATACACCATAAACACACACTCACTCACTACACACGTACACACACACACACATACTTGAACATTTACTTTCAAACTGGCATGAAAAAAGCCACTTTAAACCCTGACCAAAAAATATTATTGCCAAAAAAGGCCTAAAACCTGGGGGTAGGGGGCAACAGAAATTTGAGTGCAGCACAAAACCTAAATGCACCACTGAGTATATGGCTAAGAAGTTATAACGTCTATCAGTTACCTTAAGATTAAATGCAGCAAGCAAATAAATCCCTGCCAAGGATAGGTTTGCTGTTGCTGTAGCTGGACACACACAGATACACAGGGGCTATATGAGTTAAATTAAAACCATACTCAAAAAGGCCTACAGTGCAAAGAAGAAAATGCTCTATTTTGTTGGATCTTTTTATTTTTAAACAAATTCTTATGTGTTTACCCCTGTTTTGTTTTTTATTTTGTATTGTTTTTGCTTTTTTTGTTTGTTTCAACACAGGACCACTGATTTCAGAAAAACAAAGAACTGAAATAGAGTTTTAAATGTCGTCTTGTAGATGTAAGAAACTAAAAATGACTTTAAAGGGATACTAAACCCAATGTTTTTCTTTCATGATTCAGAGCATACTATTTTAAGCAACTTTCTAATTTTCTCCTATTATCAATTTGTCTTTGTTCTCTTGCGATCTTTATTTGAAAAAACAGGAATTTAAGCTAAGGAGCTGGCCTATTTTTGGTTCAGCACCTGGGTTGCGCTTGCTGATTGGTGGCTAAATGTAGCATATATTCCTGCTTTTCAAATAAGATACCAAGCAAACAAAGAAAATGTGATAATAGGAGTAAATTAGAAATTTGCTTAAAGGGACACTAAACCCAAATTTTTTCTTTCGTGATTCAGATAGAGCATGCAAATTTAAGCAACGTTCTAATTTACTGCTATTATCAATTTTTCTTCGTTCACTTGCTATCTCTATTTGAAAAAGAAGGCATCTAAGCTTCTTTTTTGGTTTAGACCTCTGGACAGCACTTTTTATTGGTGGATTCATTTATCCACCAATCAGCAAGAACAACCCAGGTTATTCACTAAAAATGGGCCGGTATCTAAACTTACATTCTTGCATTTCAAATAAAGATACCAAGAGAATGAAGAAAATTTGATAATAGGAGTAATATAGATAGTTGCTTAAAATTTCATGCTCTATCTGAATCACAAAAGAAAAAATTTGGGTTCAGTGTCCCTTTAAAATTGGTACTCTATCTGAATCATAAAAGAAAATATCTGGGTTTAGTATCCCTTTAATGCTCCCTTTTTCTTAAAGGGACATTCAGATGGTGCATGTGATTTTAAACAACTTTCCAATTAAATTCTATTTTCAAATTTGCTTTATTCTCCTAGTATCCTTTGTTGGGGCAGATATGCACTACTGGGCGCTAGCTGAACACATCTAATTATTCAATAAAAAAGGAGCATTTGTATGTAGCCACCAACCAGCAGCTAGCTCCCAGTAATGCATTGCTGCTCCTGAGTCCATCTATGTAAGATTTCAGCTAAGGATATCAAGAGAATGAAGCAAACTAGGTAATTGATGAGTGAATTAGAAAGTGTTTTAAAATCACATAATCTGTCTGAATCATGAAATAAAAATGTGGGCTGCATATCCCTTTAATTAATTGCCATTTGTAAGCCCACGCATGTTAGCTTCTACTCACCGGAGTGCAGGCAGAGGCGCTGGGATCACAAAGCTTTATCTCACAATGCAGGAAGATGAGATTATAATCTCCTATAAATTTAAATATCTGCACAGAAAATCGCCCTTTATCTGAGACTCCATTTTCCATTACTTTGATAGTTTTGTCTTGTCTGTTTGGGCAACTGTGAAATACATAAATACATAAATATAAAATCATTCTAAGTAAATATTCAATATAATGCTAACATTATTTTCTATTTTATTATGTATAACACAGATAGGACCACATTACAAGTGGAACGTTATAAATTGCTACCGCTCATGCACTAACTCCGCTAGAAGTAAGCTTTTTGCACGTGTCGGGAAGCACTCGTATTAGAAGCTGAAAGTAAACAGTTTTCGCTTGCACACTAACCCAATGCGTGCAAAAGGCCGAACTTAAAATATCAAGCGCGCAATAGCATATTCCCCCATAAAAGTCAACAGAGCAAAAGAGTGGGAAAAAAACCTAACATGTGAGGTCCATTCTATTGGCTGATCCAATGAGCCAATTGAATTGAACTTCAATCTGATTGGCTGATTCCATCAGCCAATCAGATTTTTCCTACCTTAATTCCAATTGGCTGATAGAATCCTATCAGCCAATCGGAATTCAAGGGACGCCATTTTGGATGACGTCCCTTAAAGGAACCTTCATTCGTCGGGTAGTCGTCGTGCTGGAAGGATGCTCCGCGCCGGAGGTCTTGAAGATGGAGCCGCTCCTCGTCTGATGGATGAAGATAGAAGATGCTGCTTGGATGAAGATGTCTGCCGGTCTGGATGTCCTCTTCTGCCCCATCGGATGAAGACTTTGGCTCGGCTGAGTGATGACGACTCCAGGTAGGGAGATCTTCAGGGGGTTAGTGTTAGGTTTATTTAAGGGGGGATTGGGTGGGTTAGAGTAGGGGTATGTGGGTGGTGGGTTTTAATGTCGGGGGGGTTGTATTTTTATTTACAGGTAAAAGAGCTGATTACTTTGGGGCAATGCCCCACAAAAGGCCCTTTTAAGGGCTGGTAATAGAGCTGATTGCTGTTTGTAATTTAGATTAGGGTAGGGACATTTTTTTATTTTGGGGGGCTTTGTTATTTTATTAGGGGGCTTAGATTAGGTGTAATTAGCTTAAAATTCTTGTAATCTTTTTTTATTTTTTGTAATTTAGTGTTTGTTTTTGTAATTTATTTTAGTGTATTTAATTGTATTTTAGTTTAGATAATTGTAGTTTATTTAATTTATTGATAGTGTAGGTGTTTTTGTAACTTAGGTTATTATTTATTTTACAGGTAATTTTGTAGTTATTTTAACTAGGTAGCTATTAATTAGTTATTAACTATTTAATAGCTATTGTACCTAGTTAAAATAAATACAAAGTTGCCTGTAAAATAAATATAAACCCTAAAATAGCTACAATGTAATTATTATTTATATTGTAGCTATCTTATGGTTTATTTTATAGGTAAGTATTTAGTTTTAAATAGGAATAATTTATTTAATGATAGTAAATTTATTTAGTTTAATTTAAATTATATTTATGTTAGGGGGTGTTAGGGTTAGGGTTAGACTTAGGTTTAGGGGTTAATACATTTATTATAGTAGCGGCGACGTTGGGGGCGGGAGATTAGGGGTTAATAATTGTAGGTAGGTGGCGGCGATGTTAGGGAGGGCAGATTAGGGGTTAATAAAATGTATTATAGTGTTTGCGAGGCGGGAGGGCGGCGGTTTAGGGGTTAATACATTTATTATAGAGGCGGCGATGTCCGGTCGGCAGATTAGGTTTAATAAGTGTTGGTAGGTGGCGGCGATGTTGGGGGGGGGCAGATTAGGGGTTAATAAATATAATATAGGTGTCAGCGATGTTAGGGACAGCAGATTAGGGGTTCATAGGGATAATGTAGGTGGCGGCGGTGTCCGGTCGGAAGATTAGGGGTTAAATAAATTTATTTTAGTGTTTGCGATGTGGGGGGCCTCGTTTTAGGGGTTCATAGGTAGTTTATGGGTTTTAGTGTACTTTATAGCACAGTAGTTAAGAGCTTTATGTTCCGACGTTAGCCCATAAAACTCTTAACTACTGACTTTTTTTTGCGGCTGGAGTCTTGGAGGTAGAGGCTCTACCGCTCACTTTCTCCAAGACTCGTAATACCGGCGTTAGGCAAATCCCATAGGAAAGATAGGATACGCAATTGACGTAAGGGGATTTGCGGTAGCCTCGAGTCGTGGAAGAAAAGTGAGCGGTGAGCCTCTACCTGTCAGACTTGTAATACCAGCGGGCGTTAAAAAGCAGCGTTGGGACCTCTCAACGCTGCTTTTTAAGGCTAACGCAAAACTCGTAATCTGGCAGTTTATTTTTTAATAAAATATACTAGACTGTATTTTGGAGCATTTGGGGCACATTTATAAAATGAACCAGAGATCGGATCTCTGGTTAATGTTATATGCACTAATTGCTACTGTGAGCTTGCGGTAGCAATAACCAGCCAATTGTAATGGTTGATTAATTATTGCACGCCCGCAGGCAAATTTTCCTGTTTGCAGGCGCACAATAATTTAGCGCTCTACTTGTCATCTAGCCCTGTGTGTAGTAATAGTAAGTGAAGATTGAGCTGTAAGAGTTCCCTGCTGTCACTCATAGTATGACTTCATAGAATTTAGGAGCTAAATTTCAACCAATTTAATATTGACTTTAATGTTAAAGAATCTTAAAATGTTATGAATTGATATTACTGGTTAAGTGGGAAAAATCATTCAATCTTTAGCAGTCATCATTAAACTGACATTAAACACTTTGAGATGGTAATATAAAATGATAAATTGTACATAATAAAACAACTCTGCAATATACTTTCATTATTTATTTTGTCCTCTTTGCCTGTAATTCCATTCTGAAATTGTGAGCTTTTCAGTTCCTGTTAGAAATGGAAGTGCAGAACACTGTTAAATCCAGCACAACCATTGGCTGCACACTCTAGTGACCTATGTATAACTGTCCCTAATTGGCCACAGCAGAGAAGGTAACACAAGTTACAACATGGCCGCTCCCAGTATTTTATAGACACTAACGCCTAGATTTGGAGTTTTGCGGCCAAGGGGGTGCGTTAGCTACGCGGGCTTTTTTCTGGCCGCACCTTTTAAATACCACTGGTATTTAGAGTTAACAGAATGGCAGGGTTTTCAGTGCGTTAGGCTCCAAAAAGGGAGCGTAGAGCATAATTTAACGCCACTGCAACTCTCGATACCAGCGGTGCTTACAGACGCGGCCAGCCTCAAAAACGTGCTCGTGCACGATTCCCCCATAGGAAACAATGGGGCTGTTTGAGCTGAAAAAAAACCTAACACCTGCAAAAAAGCCGCGTTCAGCTCCTAACGCAGCCCCATTGTTTCCTATGGGGAAACACTTCCTATGTCTGCACCTAACACCCTAACATGTACCCCGAGTCTAAACACCCCTAACCTTACACTTATTAACCCCTAATCTGCCGCCCCCACTATCGCTGACCCCTGCATTTTATTTTTAACCCCTAATCTGCCGCTCCGTACACCGCCGCAACCTACATTATACCTATGTACCCCTAATCTGCTGCCCCTAACACCGCCGACCCCTATATTATATTTATTAACCCCTAATCTGCCGCCCCCAACGTCGCCTCCACCTAACTACACTTATTAACCCCTAATCTGCCGACCGGACCGCACCGCTACTATAATAAAGTTATTAACCCCTAATCCGCCTCACTCCCGCCTCACTAACCCTATAATAAATAGTATTAACCCCTAATCTGCCCTCCCTAACATCGCCAACACCTAACTTCAAGTATTAACCCCTAATCTGCCGATCGGAGCTCACCGCTACTCTAATACATTTTTTAACCCCTAAAGCTAATTCTAACCCTAACCCTAACACCCCCCTAAGTTAAATATAATTTTATTCTAACGAAATAAATTAACTCTTATTAAATAACTTATTCCTATTTAAAGCTAATTACTTACCTGTAAAATAAACCCTAATATAGCTACAATATAAATTATAATTACATTGTAGCTATTTTAGGATTAATATTTATTTTACAGGCAACTTTGTAATTATTTTAACCAGGTACAATAGCTATTAAATAGTTAAGAACTATTTAATAGTTACCTAGTTAAAATAATAACAAATTTACCTGTAAAATAAATCCTAACCTAAGTTGCAATTAAACCTAACACTACACTATCAATAAATTAATTAAATACAATACCTACAATTATCTACAATTAAACCTAACACTACACTATCAATAAATAAATTAAATACAATTCCTACAAATAAATAAAAATAAAAATAAAGCTGAATTTTTAGGGGCATGCCCCGCAAAGGGCCCTTTTAAGGGCTGGTAAGGTAAAAGAGCTTTGAACTTTTGTAATTTAGAATAGGGTAGGGGATTTTTTTATTTTGGGGGTCTTTGTTATTTTATTAGGGGGCTTAGAGTAGGTGTAATTAGTTTAAAATTGTTGTAATATTTTTCTAATGTTTGTAAATATTTTTTTTTTTTTGTAACTTAGTTCTTTTTTATTTTTTTGTACTTTAGTTAGTTTATTTCATTGTATTTATTTGTAGGAATTGTATTTAATTTATTTATTGATAGTGTAGTGTTAGGTTTAATTGTAGGTAATTGTAGGTAGTTTATTTAATTATTTTATTGATAGGGTAGTGTTAGGTTTAATTGTAGGTAATTGTAGGTATTGTATTTAATTAATTTATTGATAGTGTAGTGTTAGGTTTAATTGTAGGTAATTGTAGGTATTGTATTTAATTTATTTATTGATAGTGTAGTGTTAGGTTTAATTGTAGATAATTGTAGGTATTGTATTTAATTTATTTATTGATAGTATAGTGTTAGGTTTAATTGTAACTTAGGTTAGGATTTATTTTACAGGTAATGTTGTTATTATTTTAACTAGGTAACTATTAAATAGTTATTAACTATTTAATAGCTATTGTACCTGGTTAAAATAATTACAAAGTTGCCTGTAAAATAAATATTAATCCTAAAATAGCTACAATGTAATTATAATTTATATTGTAGCTATATTAGGGTTTATTTTACAGGTAAGTATTTAGCCTTAAATAGGAATAATTTATATAATAAGAGTTAATTTATTTCGTTAGATTTAAATTATATTTAACTTAGGGGGGGTGTTAGTGTTAGGGTTAGACTTAGCTTTAGGGGTTAAAAAATGTATTAGAATAGCGGTGAGCTCCGGTCGGCAGATTAGGGGTTAATGTTTGAAGTTAGGTGTCGGCGATGTTAGGGAGGGCAGATTAGGGGTTAATACTATTTATTATAGGGTTATTGAGGCGGGAGTGAGGCGGATTAGGGGTTAATAACTTTATTATAGTAGCGTTGCGGTCCGCTCGGCAGATTAGGGGTTAATAAGTGTAGGTAGGTGGCGGCGACGTTGTGGGGGGCAGATTAGGGGTTAATAAATATAATATAGGGGTCGGCGGTGTTAGGGGCAGCAGATTAGGGGTTCATAGGGATAACGTAGGTGGCGGCGTTTTGCGGTCGGCAGATTAGGGGTTAATTATTGTAGGTAGCTGGTGGCGACGTTGTGGGGGGCAGATTAGAGGTTAATAAATATAATATAGGGGTCGGCGGTGTTAGGGGCAGCAGATTAGGGGTACATAAGGATAACGTAGGTGGCGGTCGGCAGATTAGGGGTTAAAAAAAATTATTAGAGTGGCGGCGATGTGGGGGGACCTCGGTTTAGGGGTACATAGGTAGTTTATGGGTGTTAGTGTACTTTAGAGCACAGTAGTTAAGAGCTTTATAAACCGGCGTTAGCCCAAAAAGCTCTTAACTACTGACTTTTTTCTGCGGCTGGAGTTTGGTCGTTAGATTTCTAACGCTCAATCCAGACACGACTCTAAATACCGGAGTTAGAAAGATCCCATTGAAAAGATAGGATACGCAATTGACGTAAGGGGATCTGCGGTATGGAAAAGTCGCGGCTGGAAAGTGAGCGTTAGACCCTTTAATCACTGACTCCAAATACCTGAGGGCGGTAAAAAACAGCGTTAGTAGCCTCTAACGCTGGTTTTCACAGCTACCGCCAAACTCCAAATCTAGGCGTAAAACTTTACACTTATTTTGTCACTATTTAAATAACTAATGAAACTTTAAAAAATACATCTACATGTTAGTCATGGACTAATCTTTTCTTTGAATGCATCATTCTATCTAGCATGTATTTAGTGTTTAATGTCCCTTTAATATTAAATTACTAATTTATTGGTTGCATATCATTTGTCTCAATTAGGGCCACTAAAAAGGCATTAGAACCCACTTAAAAAGTTTTGGAGACACCTGATTTTTATATATTTTTTCTGTATATTTAACTATAATTTCCTTACATAAATCAGCTAGTTCTATGATTGGAAAAGCCGCTATAAGTTGGGATGAGTTAGAAAAGACAAAGACAAAAATTTACCTGTTTTTGATAATATAATATTTGATAGAATCATTAGCGTTTTGTGTAGGTGTAGCGTAACAGTTTTTCATCACTACAGTATACTCTGAAGAATCCACTCCATCAACAATGACCCCAATGTAGAGTGTAGATTTAGATGATAACACAACCTCTGACCCCTCGTAAGGTGAAAGGTAACTGCTGTCTTGGTAAAGGGCAATGTGGGCTGTGAATTGTCCAGTGCCGTCAACGCTGATATTTGTGGAGCTACAACAGTAATGAAAGATAAATATGTGAAGGTCAGTCAACTAGCTTGAATTCAATGATCAGATTCTAATATTTGTCAATCTACATTATGTTAAGACATGAAAGGGACATTTTTAAGGGACACTGTATTCAGAAATGTTCCATCATCCAAGTAAAATATAAGCATTTAAATACATTGACACTTTTAATATCTGAATAAAAGCTGTTTTAAATTAAAACAAACAAAACAGTATCAGCTGTGAGCTTTCTTCTAATGTTCGTTGGCTTATAGGTACATCCTAATAATGCTCAATGAGATCAAGGGGCCGATTTATTGTGATGCGGGCGGACATGATCCGCTAAATGCTGACAGCATACGCTGTTGGCCTTTAACATTGCACTGGCATTTCTAGTGAAAACGTGTGCAATGCCTCCCCCTGCAACTTCGCGGCCAATCGGCTGCTAGCAGGGGGTGTCAATCATCCCGATCGTATCCTATCGGGATGATTGCTGTCTGCCGTCTCAGAGGTGGCCATCGAGTTAAGGAGCAGCAGTCTTAAGACTGCTGCTTCTTAACTTATGTTTCAGGAGAACCTGAAACTACGGGGGTAGATTACAGCATCCACTGCTTGTTAAATTTACCCCTTAGTAGGAAGTGCACTCCAGCCAATCAACATTAGTAGGAACTGCATACCAGCCAATGAGCATTAGTAGGAATAGAATATCAGCCAATGAGTATTAGTAGGAAGTGAATACCAGCCAATGAGCATTAAAAAGAAGTGCATATCAGCCAATAAAAATTAGTAGCAAGTGCATTGGGTTGAAGTACGTATTACAATGAGTGCATATCAGCCAATGAACATTAGTAGGGAGTGCCAACCATACAATGAGCATTAGTAGAAAGGTCATGTGATTGTGTCAATCCTAGGATTACCCGGGTAAAACGGACATTACCCAAGTGGCTGTGGGTAAAGCCTGATGTACATTAATTTATCTATCTACGCTATTTCTTTTGCCTCCGCCTGTGGGGGGGGGGTCAAGAAGGGCGCCCGCCGATCCTCTGGCATTCCCCCAAGTGAACCTTGGGGAATGAGGTTTAAAAAGGGGTCTTCGCCCCCTTAGACCCCCCAGGTGGAGGCAAAAAAAGATAGTGAAGATGGGGGAATTACAGTGCATGCTATATATGTTTTATGCGGTGACTCCGCACTCTGACGGGATTTAAGATCATACATCAGGCTTTGCCCACACCCGCTTGGGTAATGTCGGTTTTACCCAGGTAATCTTAGGATTACTCAATATCTGACTTTACCCATAACATATGTATATGCAAAGACATGAATGCTGAGTTTGGAGAAACAGCCACCAACTGAGATGAGTTGTAGTAGTTCCACCAAGTGAACTAACTTATTATGACAAGATAATAAATAATTACTATTATCCAACATAATGGTACATAGTCTGTTAACCTCAAAGAAAGATTAAAATGGTCAACTTCTAGTCCTGGGTGTCTTTATTAAATATTCCAGCTAACAGAAATATTGGTAGATTTACAGATATTTTCAGACAGTGTTTTTGTAGCTGATTGTATTTAGTTAAAAAAATAGTTATTTACTGAAAGTTTTTAGCTGATAAAGAGCTGATAACAGCTTTGCAGTGCAAAATTATAATTAATTTATGCTTTAACAATCTTTTAAATGGCAACAAATTGGGACTGCACATTTTAAACCCACATTAGCTCATAAGAAGCTGTATAAAAAAAAAAGAACAAAAAGCTGCTCTTAATAGAATAGTCAAATCTGGGGAAAAATGCACACAAAAATGGTGTTCCTAAAAAAACGCTATTGGCTGCTCCATAAATGGGTTTCTCGATGGATCTTCAATAGAAATATTTCAAAAGAAAATGAAATACACACAAAGGGCACCCCATACCCTGCAAAGGTATAAGATAGAAAAAGATAGAAAAAGGACACTAAGAGGACACTAAGGACACTAAGAGCCGCAGGGGACGCATCTCTAGGTGCCATAAACTCACGTTCTGGTCTCCAGATTAGATGTTGGTCTTTATAATATCGCTACAGGGACTCAACCCATAAAATAGCAGCAACGTTGGATAATATAAACTAAAATGAACAGTAAAAATGTATTTTTAATAAATTATTTAAGTTTAAAATATTCAGCTTTGCCTTTGGATTACACGCTCCCTGTGATACTATTACAAAGACCTGCCAGCAACTTCTCATGAGTTTCTGAGCCGTTGATTTCAGTCAATAGAGGGACTGCGAGACTCCAATCTGTTTTTAGGTCATGCATCTCCATAGTGAGTTCATTATATATATATATGAGAGAGAGAGAGAGAGAGAGAGAGAGAGAGAGAGAGAGAGAGAGAGAAGCACAGATTGGGCAGAAAGAGGCTGCACCCTGGGTGGGAACCATCCCATAGGTTGGGCTAATAAGCACCATCCGTTTCCAGTATGAGCTCCTCTCTTTCTGTTTTTAGTCTCTCTAAGTGTAATGGGGCAAACAGACGTGGACTTCCTGCTCACTGTGCCTAGGGGGATATAGTTGCACCTCCACTGACAAGGTCCATATAGGCTGAAATGTATGTCTGGAGTTAGCCGTACTAATCCTTTGTTCAGATGAGAATTGCCTTGTATTTCGGGGCAGGACTGCCCTTTTGGATGGGGTCAGACTGATATGCTACCATTCCGTAGGGTGGGCTATTAAGCATCATCTGATCCCAGTTGTGTGAGAGTGCCGAGCCAATATTAATTTTTGCATATGCATATATTTATATATGTGTGTGTATGTTTATATATATATATATATATATATACTGTATATATATATATATATAAATAAGGGAGGCTCCATTGTAGTTCAAAATTATTCTAACTATAGAGAGGAAGCCTATAGACAGCTGACTGATACTCGCATCTATTGTAAACTTAGAGGGAATCCAATGAATACATTTAAGAAGGAATTAGATCTTATACTGAAATGTGGGCTGGAATCCGGTATGATTGATGAAAATGAATTTGAATATATGACTACTACATTTCCGGTTATTCCGGTACTATATCTGTTGCCCAAAGTACACAAGACTCTGGTAAAACCGCCTGGCAGACCTATTGTGTCTGCCCGGGATTCTTTGTGTTCTAATGTGGCCATTTTTATAGATCACTACCTGCAGCCAGTTGTAAAAGAATCATATTCCTTTATACTTGATTCCCCCTCACTCATTCGTAGGTTACTTGCTTGGAATGACCTTGGTCCAGATGATCTACTTGTCACAATGGATGTTGATAGCCTGTACACCGTCATCACACATGATGGTGGTGTACAGGCAGTCAGATCCATGTTAAGTGAATCATTGGCGTATGCGGGACCACCCATTGAGTTCCTACTGGAACTACTGAAGTTTTGTTTGGAAAAAAACTTTTTCAAATTTGAAAAGGAGTTCTTTTTACAAGTGTCAGGAACTGCAATGGGTTCAAATATGGCTCCCGCATACGCCAATCTATATATGTCCTGGTATGAGACTATGGTTATGCGAATTCGTGCATATGATAACATTAAATTGTATGTCAGATATATTGACGATGTGTTTATGGTATGGCGAGGGTCGGAGGAATCTTTAGAACAGTGGGTTGATAGCCTGAATCAGATTGAGTCGACTATTCGGTTTAAGGTTGCCCATAACAGAGTGAGCATACCATTTTTAGATCTAAATATATCTGTCTATACTGATGAGGATTGCTATAAATTTTCTACCGCTCTATATTCAAAACCGACGGATAGAAATTCATTATTGCTATCCACAAGTTTTCACCCTGAGCATCAGAAAAAGAGTGTTGTCTCCTCTCAACTCAGGCGAGTGGCCCGCAATAACACGTTAAGAGAGACGAGAAGAGCACAGGAGGATGAAATGATTATGAAATTGGAACAGCGAGGCTACACAAAGAAATTGATAACACAGGTACATACCAACTTGGCACAAGATGATCAGATGACCCTGTTACAACCACGTGGTCTGATTGACAAGGTGGAAAACAAAGGTGATATCATTAATTTTTTAACCACTTTCAACCCCATATCCAAGACACTGTCTGAGTCTGTCAAGAAAAATTGGGACATTATTAGCACTGATAAAACACTACCATTCTTGCATACAACTGCCCCACGGATGGCTTATAAAAGAGCACCCAATCTGAAGGATCTCTTGGTCCATAATGATCCTGTAAAGTGCTACGAAAAAAGCACATGGCTGGACACCAAGAGGAAAGTTGGTTGCTACAGATGTGGGGACTGCACGACGTGCAATAGTATGCTAACAGGGATGTTTTTTCACCACCCACATACTGGGAGAAAGTACAAGATCTTGCACAGATTATCATGTATGAGTACCTACGTGGTTTACATACTAATGTGTCCATGTTCGCTAGTATGCGTGGGTAAGACCTCTACTACATTTCGCGAGAGGATGGCTAATCATCGCCATGCGATTAGACAGGCGATAGAAAAGAAATCAGCTGACCAACCAGTGGCCCGACATTTTCTCCAGGCAGGACATACAGTGGCTAGTTTGAGAACTATGCTCATTGACCATGTGCCCCCCCTACGGAGGGGAGGTGATAGAAATACGAAATTACTACAGGTTGAGACCTCCTGGATCTACCACCTGGATACGGTGGCTCCTAAGGGACTAAATATGCAATTGGACTTTAATGTCTTTCTCTGAATGAGATGTCCATGATTAATCGGTCTAGGTCATCAATATCTAAAAAGATGGACTTGTCCATACTACATATATTTACAAAGTCTCTGAATGAACTGTGTTCAGTGTATTGCTGTGGCCTTAATAATGTTTCCTACTATACTCCATTAGACATGAAAGACTGATACGAGTTACTGATGATTGTAACTTGATACATTTACTTAGAAAATTTGACACTAATGGATATTATTGTTCTAGCCATTAATGGGTTATCGAGTAATATATCTGATAGTATAATGTTGTTTGAATATTATTGCAGCTTTGATGATACAGGTACAAGATCTGATTGAGACCTCAAGTAGTGTGATGTTTTAACATTTTTCTAATATGCTTATGGTATTTTGGTTTTTTTTCACTATGGTGATTATAATAGTAGTACTTGTATTAGTTAGTCCGATGTTATCGGAACTTCCGCCACCCAGACATGCGCAGTTGCTAGAGTTGTTATGCGCAATAGAAGCGCAAACGTCATTACGTGTGTTGATTATGCAAATTAGCCATGTGGCTAGTGAGAGGCTGGACGCATGCACGTGGGGGCGGCTTCCGATACACCGGAAGTGACAGAGACACATTACGGGTACTTATAGGTGAGTGGTTTTGGGTTAGATTAGGGACCTTCTTTTGGGATAAATATGCTTTGATTGCCCATTGACAAAGATACCAACTGGTATCGAAACGTTTGGGGGATTTTCTGATTGATGCTGGATATTTAATAAAGGAACTTTGCCAAGACCAGAGAGTGAAGCGTCTTCTCTTCCTTTTGGGGTTGATCGATATCACTATATATATATATATATACTGTATATATATATATATATATATATATATATATATATATATATATATTTGTAGAAATAAGCACTCACTGGTCTTCTGTCATCTATGACAAAAAGGATTTATTAAGTGTGACGTTTTGGGACTAGATGCTGTCCCTTCCTCTGACAGCATCTAGTCCCGTAACGTCACACTTAATAAAGCCTTTTTGTCACGGATGACAGAAGACCAGTGAGTGCTTATTTCTACAAATCTACATTTAATTAACATGTCAGCACCCTGACGGATGTTGTTTGATGGTGGGAGTGCATACACATTATCAGTCTCTTGTATATATATATATATATATATATATATATATATATATATATATATAATATACTGTGTGTGTGTGTATATATATATATATATATATATGTATATATGTCTATAAATGTATATGTGTGTGTATAATTGTAGTTTAATTATTATATTGTTATATAATAGGCACATATAAAAATATACTGCACCTCATAATGGGTCGCACAGCTGTTTCTAGACTGACCATCATATTGAGCGGGTAGGCACAAGATAGTGTTATGCTCAGTTGCTCCTCTCTAATCACGGTGTCTTCATAATCCAGTGAAAAGTCGAGTGTATTTACGTATATGGCATGGGTTGCATTTTTCTGTAATGTAAATATCAAAAATTTAAAAAAAAAACTATTACAAGATAAAATCAAGAAAGCTATAATCACTTTTTCAACCAATTATTTATTTAAAACAATGGCCTATATTTAACAGTTACATGGGATCCCAACAATAAAGACTATCTGTAATATTTTTGGACCCTATGCTACTATTTAATAAAGGTCATTTTTTTAAAATATTTTTTTTATATGATAAATGGATTTAGCAAACCAATTTTCAATATTTTCAAAGAGAATGTGGTTTGTTGTTGTTTCATACAGTTAAATGGATATGTCCCCATTTCATGAAGAAATGTTAAAGGGACAGTTAAGTCAAAATTAAACTTTCATGATTCAGAATCAGATAGGTGAAGTTAGATTTCCCACTGTGTAGCTCTTATTTGAGCAATTAAACTGGGTCATTAAATCACAAAATAGGTCATTCTTTATGTATTGCTGCCCCCTACTAGATCAGGCCACAAGCTGAACGTAGCCAGCAATTATTGAGGTTGTATGACTGCCGCTACCAATTAGATCACCTGCTATATCCTGCCAGGACCATCAGTTTTCTGCAGCTCCCAAGTGTGACTTTATCTATGGGTTTAACTCCTTTTCATGGTTAAACACACAGAGTTTCAAGGTAAGTAGTGCAAAAATGAAATGTTTTAACACTTTTTGGAAAATAACTACAATATCTCTTTAAGCCTATAGGGACCATAAACCAGTTATAGTAATTACTTAAATAGCACCTAATAGTTGGAAGACTAAATACATATAAAATATAACATGATTCAGTATTAATCATAATATCCTAGAAAAGTTACACTTACACGTAATCGAACTCCACATATTCCATCTTGAAGTGGTGACAAGACTGAAAACTCATTTGTAATGTTATCATTCTGGAATCCAAAGCATTCGCTGCCCCTGAACCGTATATTCCTAATATCAAGTTTTAGGCTTTTCAGTTGACATTTATGAAATTTAGCTCTCATACTGTGCGCTTCACAAACCAGCTCGGGGCGTAAGTCTTCAACGCCTTGGGACACAAAAGGTGTATTTAGTATTATTAGGTTTTCTATTCAGACATAAATGTGCAAAAAAAGGACACTGAACTATTTTCTGTATCATAATAAGCAATGTCCTACAGGACTTAATGTAATAAAGATCTGAACAACCGTATTCCGATATTGATACCGTTTGAAAGCTTTCACCTGCTGTAACTACAACAGCTTTCCCTTTCCTATAAATGTTCTAGTTTTCTAAATAGAAACCAGGGACCCACCCCCAGAACACCTGCAATTCCGCCTAGTCAGTAAGGTTCCCGCCCACACAAAACACCCTTGACTCCGCCCACAACTCTTTCGTTCTCAAACTAGGTCCTAGTCCCAGAAGGAATCCCGCTAATGCTGGCAGTTATTCTATTACAACATAGGAATCTTGGTAAATTATAACTTTCTAATTTACCCCTATTATTAATTTTTCTTCGTTCTCTTGTTATCTTTATTTGAAAATGCAAGAATGTAAGGTTAGAAGCCGGCCCATATTTGGTTCAGCACCTAGATAGATCTTGCTGATTGGTTTGCTACATTTAGCCATCAATCAGCAAGTGCTACCCACGTCTGAACTAAAAATGGGCCGGCTTTTTAGCTTATATTCCTACTTTTTTAAATAAAGATACTAAGAGAACAAAGAAAAAATGATAATAGGAGTAAATTAGAAAGTTGCTTAAAATGGCATGCTCTATCTGAATCAAGAAAGAAAAAATTTGGGTTTAGTGTCACTTTAAAGTCTCTAAGCAGTTTACATGATTTCTTTTTTCTCACTTAGCGCTTCCTAAATATCTGTAGCGTCTTACTATTATTGTCTTATCGAAATCAATAGGATCTTCAGAACGATAATTTGCACCTTGTTTACACTGCACAAATGATCATTTTACCACTGCCAAACTATGGCCAAAACGTATGTCTCACAAAAGGAGACGGTAAGGCATAAAGATGGGCAAAATAAAATAAAAAAAGTTAGAAAAAATATTATAAACATTGTGGTGCTTGAATGGATCCCTTTGTACAGTGTCTAAGGAAAATAATAATTTACATGTGTAACATTAACCATCCTGAGAAATGTTAAAACATCTTAATATCTCTATATGTGCATTATGGGTGTACTAGGCAAGTGTGCCCAAAGATTGAGAAAACACTGTTTTCTGATTTGGTTTGATTTGATGAGATTTTCATCTGAAGTTAAGAACAGTGCGGGGAATTATAAGTAGTAAGTTGCGCACTGAATATTGTGAAACCACTAAATTATGACTAATACAATATCACCAAAATGTTCCAAACAGAACAAGATTTGTCTTTGCTGAATATTATTCCAATTACTGTAACAAGATGTCAACACAATGTTCTAGTTCTATCTATTGTTATTAAATATTATTATACATGGTGTAAAAAATATAGATATATTTGTATGGGTTATTTAGAATAGTCTGCGGTATGTAAAATACATTTTTATAATTTTTATTAATATTTTTAAAAATGTATATTTAATATTTCAATAAAGCACAATGAATTTAGCAATTCTTCATGTGTGATAACCCGACCGCGTTAGACTTAAAGGGATACTGAACCCAATTTTTTTCTTTCATGATTCAGATAGAGCATGCAATTTTAAGCTACTTTCTATTTTACTCCTATTATTAATTTTTCTTCGTTCTCTTGCTATCTTTATTTAAAAAGCAGGAATGTAATGTATAGGAGCCGGCCTATTTATGGTTGAGAAACTGGGTTATGCTTGCTTATTGGTGGGTAATTGTAAGCCTCCAATAAGCAAGCACTAGCCATGGTGCTGAACCTAAAATGGACTGGCTGCTAAGATTTACATTCCTGCTTTTAAAATAAAGTTAGCAAAAGAATAAAGAAAAATTGATAATAGGAGTAAATTAGAAAGTTGATTAAAATTGCATGCTCTATCTGAATCATGAAAGAAAAAATTGGGGTTCAGTGTCCCTTTAAAACACAAATCGTGTTATGCATATTTTAAATTCCTACGTTCTTCACATAGAATTTTTTTTACTTTTTTATATGAAATATATATATATTATATATATATTTATATATGTGATCTTTTTATTGTTAAATAGATATCTATACCTAAATATCTATAGGAATAGCAATTTATTTGCTATAGATAGATACAGGCATACCTCAGAGATATTGTGGGTTCGGTTCCAGACTACTGCAATAAATTGAGTTCCACTAATGTTGTTTCCCAGTGCATATAAAAGCTATATTTAAACTATACTGTAGTCTGTTAAGTGTGCAATACCATTATGTCTGAACAAAATAATGTACATACCTTAATTAAAAACCATCATCTGAGCTTTGAGTGAGTCATAATCTATTTGCTGGTGGTGTGTATATATAGGTGTGTACATATGTGTACTTGTGTATTTATGTCTTTATATCTGTATTTAAGTTGGAAAAATGGCTCCAATAGACTTGCTAGACACAGGGTTTCCATAAACCTTTAATTTATAAAAAAAAAAAGAGCAATATCTACAAAGCCCAATAAAGCGAAGCACAATAAAACTATATATGCCTATAGAAATATGTATTTACAATACAAATTACATTATCCTGTAAGTAAAGAATATTGAAATATTAAATATACAGTAAACACAAAAATACTTAAATACATCTGTGCACACATCTATACATAAATATAAATATATATGCATACATACACATATTTAGACATATCTATGTATGCAGCACCATACATAGACAGTTAGCGCACCACTCGTATTCTAGCCCTCAATCAGGAGACAGTCATGTTAATTAAAGGACCACTAAACCCAAAATCTTTCTTTCATGATTCAGATAGAGAATAGAAATTTAAACAACATTACAATTTACTTCTATTATTTATTTTGCTTCATTTTTTAGATATCCTTAGTTGAAGAAAAAGCAATGCACATGGTGAGCCAATCACACGAGGCTTCTATGTGCAGCAACCAATCAGCAGCTACTGAGCATATCTAGATATGCTTTTCAGCAAAGAATATCAAGAGAATAAAACAAATTAGATAATAGAAGTAAATTAGAAAGATGTTTAAAATTGCATTCTCTTTCTAAATCATGAAAGAAAAAATGTGGGTCTCATGTCCCTTTAATATGTGAATGAAGAAAGACACAACAGATTGAGTATGAAAAAAACAGTGAGTCCTGCTGCCAAAAACTAAATGTAGCAACATTATTTATTTATATGCTCAGATTATTAGATGCTCAGATAGCAACATTATTTATATCATTCAGTGCAAATGTGGTCTACAATATACAGGTGAGACCTCCAGACCCCTACGTACGCGTATTAGAGAACATATGTGGTCCATAGAAAATTTTACATTAAAAAGAAACAAAGACTTACCGATTGCTAAACATTTTGGTATGTGTAATAATGGGAATCTAAGTCAATTCTCTTATCTTGGAATAGAAAAAGTCAAAAAGAAATGGAGAGGAGGAAATATAAATAATGATCTTTTAAAAAGAGAAAGTAAATGGATTTTTGATCTAAAAACGTTACATCCACTAGGTCTAAATGTCGATTTTGACATTGGCTGTTTCCTAAAAGATTGACCTCCTATTCTATATAATCAGCTAATATACATAGTTTCTATTTTTTAATTTTAAATTATCAATGTATCTTTCTAATGTTATCTGCTGTTCTTCCTCAAGATACACTTTTCTGATTGTCACCAATATATGCATTTTTTATATTTTTTTAAATATATTTTTTACAAATATCTTTTTCTATATATTTTTTACATTCCCTAAATTCATTTTTTATATACATTTTAATTTGACTATCTGAATAAATTATATTTGAATTTTTATAAGTAGTTTTTTTACATTTTCTATATATGGTCATAATAACCTCCATGCGGAATGGATACAACTAAAGTTGTGCTTCATAAATAGAGGCATATATGCACACATGTAATTTGTTCTCTGACATAATATCAATTGTTCTTTGACACAATATATGTTGAAGTATCGAGTGAACTGTGATACATAAAACAGTATGGCTGACAAACTATTTTGGAATACATACGCCCACTGATGCAATTGAGCCAATAGCCTGATTTTATCGGCTATATATGACACACTTATCTATCTGTTGGGAGCTTGAAAAAGACCCGGTTTACGGGTTGAAACGCGTTGCTCTTTTGTGCTCTATTTTTGTCTCTCTCCGGCCTCCGTAGGTGCATCTTTTCCAGCTACCTGTGCAAAGGTGTTTGCATATTCTGCTGGATTGACTTTTGCTGCCCGCTGCGGTTTGGAGTCTTACGCCACGAAAAGGAACTTGCAGGATTCAACCACCGACCTCCGGTCTCCCATTGAAGACATAAATCTTTCTTCAAAGTCTGGGCCATTTGGAAAAATCATCGCATCGAATCTCATACTGGGAAAAACTAAACCTCTCACGTTGTTCTATTATCACATTTTGTGTATCACATTATTGTTTAAATGTATGCTACACTTCAACATTGCGCCTGATCAGCGCCTTTATATGTATAAATATTCTAATATTTTCATTTCACTTATGTAATTAAACATATATTTTATACACTTTTGTTGTTCACACATCTTTGTTGATTCAGTCCGCACTGGGTGTCGTTATTTGCAAGCATATATATACTGCACTATATGGTTTAAAAATCACGTTTTTATTGCCTATTTTAAGCTGTTTTAGCGCCTGTGTTTTTTGAATTTTGTGGTCTCTTTCCAGAGTCCATATATATTCTGTCATGAGCGCTTCCGTTCATCGCCGTGTCGCCGCGGCTCCCGGAACTCCTCTGTGTCTCTGACGTCATGTTGCTTAGCAACATGACGCTTTCTCTCACACCCCTCTGATGACGGTTACGCTCCTGCCCTTTAAATCTCGGCGGGAGATCTGAATCTGGGCCCGTTTGTTTGTTTCCCTGGATTGTGAGTACCATATCAGTTTTATTCTTCTGTGTACCGACTTCTGCCTGCCTGACCAAGCCTCTTGCCTAATCCCTACTTGCTGATATTTGGACATTGACTTCTGCCTGCCTGACCTTGCCTGTAGCTATTACCCTTTTGCTGACACTTGGATGCCGACTTCTGCTTGCCTGACCCTGTCTTTTGCCTATACCTTTTGCTGATATTTGGATGCCGACTTCTGCCTGCCTGACCTTGCTTTGGCCTTTACCTTTAAACCTATTCTTTGTTAAACAAGACCTGCTTAAAGGGACATTTTACTTTTACAAGCTGCAAAAGAGAACTTTGCCTTTCTGTTTGTTATACACCTGCTTAAAAGGGACATTTACTTTTACAAGCTGCAAAAGAGAACTTTGCCTTTCTGTTTGTTATACACCTGCTTAAAAGGGACATTTACTTTTACAAGCTGCAAAAGAGAACTTTGCCTTTCTGTTTGTTATAAACCTGCTTAAAGGGACATTATACTTTTACAAGCTGCAAAAGAGAACTTTTCCTTTGTTTTACAAGCCTGCTAAAGAGGACCTTTTTCAGAAGCTTCAAAGTAAGAGCATTTCCTTTTTGTTCTTTGTACTACTTAAAGGGACGTTTTATCCTTTGTGGCTTTCCTGCATTCTGGAACAATATTCATTTTTGTTATCTTCTAATCTGCTTCCTGAGTGGGTCACGTCCTGGATATTTCTCAGTGTGCTAGCGTGTGCTTTCAATTCACGCTAGCAGTTGGGTTAGATCCCGGATTGATTCCAGAGCGGCTGACATTACAAACGGGCCATAAAAATGGACCCCACTGAATTATCTATGGCCGTGGCTCACCAGGGACAGCTCTTGGGTTCTCATGCCACTCACTTGCAGTCTCTGGACACTAAACTTGATCAAATTACTGCTCTATTACAAAATTTGGTTGCTACCGCACCTCCCAATCCTAATCCCAATCCAAATCCGATTGAGGCATTACCTCCTCCGATTCCTAACAATCAGTCTCAGGTACAACTAAGTCCCAGGATTCCTCTTCCGGATAAATATGATGGGAATCCTGAAGAATGTAGAGGCTTTTTGAATCAATGCCGTCTTCATTTCCGAAATAGCCCTACTCTCTTTGCTACTGCCTCTTCTAGAATCACGTTTCTTATTTCCTTAATGAAAGGAAAAGCCTTGGCTTGGGTGTCACCTTTGCTAGAAAAGAATGATCCTATACTGTTGGATGTTGATACATTTCTATCTACATTCTCAAACGTATTCGATAAACCTGGAAGGTCATCCGCTGCTGAAGCAACTCTCCTGGATTTACGTCAAGGAAATCAACCAGTCTCTCAATATGCAATTGAGTTCCGCACCCTTGCCTCTGAAACCACTTGGAATCAGGGAGCACTCAGAGCCGCTTTCCGTAAAGGACTTTCTGAGCGTCTCAAGGATGAATTGGTGTATCGTGAACTTCCAGAGTCCTTAGAAGCCTTAATAAATCTCTGTATCTGTCTCGACGCCAGGTTTCGTGAACGCCAACAAGAAAAGGATAGAACACAGAGGACTGCCACTCGAACTCCTTTTCGTTTAGCTCCTCGTTTTTCTAGTCCAGTCACTCCAGCCTCTCCTACTACTGATCAGGCTGAACCCATGGAAGTAGGAAGTATAAAATTAACTGAGACTGAACGCTTAAGAAGACGGACTCTTGGCTTATGTCTGTACTGTGGCCTTAAAGGACATTTATTAAGGGATTGTCCTACTAGGCCAGTAAAAGCCAGGGCTTAACTCTAGTCCAGGGAACTGAGTTAAGCCAAAATAGTGGTCATTCCCTATACAAGAAACTCTTTGTTCCAGTAACTCTTCTAATTGGACAAAAGAAGATCTATACCCAAGCCCTAATTGATTCTGGTGCTGGAGGTGTGTTCATTGACTCTACATTTGTTTCTACTCATTCTATACCCTTACTAAAGAAGGAGTATTCCATTTCAGTCTCTACGGTCAGTGGAGATCCTTTGGGTTCTGGATACATTCAGTTTTCTACTCAACCCTTAATCCTCACCGTAGGAATACTTCATTCTGAGACAATTTGTTTCGATGTCATTCCCACTCCGCAATTTCCCATTATCTTGGGATTACCCTGGCTCCAGATTCACAATCCCATTTTTTCTTGGACTTTCGGTGAACTCACTTCCTGGGGATCTACATGCCAGACTAAATGTCTTCAAGAGATTACTAAGTTACCACTCACTATTGCTCTCACAGTTGAAACTCCGGAATCCTTACCTATGCATTACCATGACTTTGTGGATGTCTTCTCCAAAAAAGAAGCGGAACGTCTTCCTCCTCATCGCCCTTTTGATTGTCCCATTGACCTCCTTCCTGGGGCTGCCTATCCTCGAGGCAAAACATATCCACTTTCTAAACCAGAAAACATGGCTCTGGAAGAATATATAAAAGACAATCTGGCTAGAGGATTTATTCGACCCTCCTCTTCCCCTGTAGGGGCTGGTTTCTTTTTTGTGGGAAAAAAGGATGGCGGATTAAGACCCTGTATTGATTATCGTGGATTGAATCAGATTACCATCAAGAACAGTTATCCTCTGCCCCTTATTCCTGAACTTTTTACTTATCTTCAGGGAGCCACCATTTTCACCAAACTCGACCTACGTGGTGCATACAACTTGATCCGTATACGCAAAGGAGATGAGTGGAAGACTGCCTTTAACACTCGATTTGGGCATTATGAATATTTGGTCATGCCCTTTGGGCTATGCAATGCTCCGGCGGTTTTCCAGCATTTTGTAAATGAGATCTTTCGTGATTTTTTGAATATTTTTGTTATCATATACCTGGACGACATCTTAATTTTTTCTCAGAACCACCAAGATCATGTGCACCACGTCAAGAAAGTACTTCAACGTCTAAGAGAATTCCATCTGTTTGCTAAACTGGAGAAATGTTCTTTCCATCAAAAATCCATACCCTTTCTGGGTTATGTAATATCGGCATCTGGATTCGAAATGGACCCTACTAAACTTTCTGCCATTTTGGATTGGCCTAGACCTGATTCTTTGAAGGCTTTACAACGTTTCCTAGGCTTCGCCAATTATTACAGAAAGTTCATCAAGAATTTTGCTACTATTACTTCTCCTCTTACTTCTCTCACAAGAAAAGGACAAAACTGTAAAGTATGGCCGTCTGAGGCTATAGAAGCTTTTGAATCTCTCAAAGAAGCTTTTTCCTCAGCTCCTATCCTTCGTCATCCAAATCCTGAGTTTCAATTTATTCTGGAGGTGGATGCTTCCTCTGTTGCTGCTGGAGCGGTTCTGTCTCAACGAATACCAGAGACTGGAAGGATTCATCCTGTTGCTTTTTTCTCTAAAAAATTCACTCCTTCCGAATTTAACTATGACGTAGGGAATAAAGAGTTGCTTGCCATCAAGATGGCATTGGATGAATGGAGACATTGGCTGGAAGGTACTTCTTTGCCATTTACTATACTTACTGATCATAAGAACCTTCTGTATCTCCAAACAGCCAAACGACTAAATTCCAGGCAAGCACGCTGGTCCTTATTCTTCTCTCGGTTTCACTATAATTTGTCTTACATACCTGGTTCAAAAAATATTAAAGCAGACGCACTTTCCAGACAATTTCAAGATACCCCAGTTCCTGAGTCTGGTACCATTCTCCAACCTCATGAAGTCATTGCCCAGTTAACAACTTCTTGGTTACAAGAATTACAGTCCGCTCAAGAGCGTCTTCCTTTGTCCTGTAAACCTCCCAATGGTTTACTCTTTGTTCCTGAACGCCTTCGTTCCAAGATTTTATTTTGGGCTCATGATAGTCCCCTTTCTGGACATCCTGGCATCAGTATTACCACTCGAAACCTCAAACAACATGTCTGGTGGCCTACACTCTCTCAAGATGTGAAGGATTACGTCTCAGTATGCACACAATGTGCCATGAACAAAACTCCACGCCAACTTCCTTCAGGATTACTCCAACCATTGCCTATACCTCACCAGCCTTGGACTCATGTATCCATGGACTTTATTACCGATCTTCCCTTGTCCACTGGGAACAATACTATCTGGGTGGTGGTCGACAGGTTCACTAAGACGGCTCATTTTGTACCCTTGCCAGGATTACCATCTGCCAAAAGACTCTCTGAACTTTTTATTCTACATATTGTAAGAATCCATGGATTTCCTCTTGATATTGTTTCAGATAGAGGGGTACAATTCGTTTCTCGATTTTGGAGGTCACTTTGTAAACATTTTGGTACTACTATATCTCTCTCTACTTCTCACCACCCACAATCGAATGGTCAGACTGAAAGAGTAAACCAGTGTCTTGAAACATATCTTAGACATTATGTGGATCATTATCATTCTAACTGGACTTCTTACCTTCCTTTGGCTGAATTGGCCCATAATGCCCGGTACAATTCCTCCCTTCAGACTTCTCCTTTTCATGCAGCTTACGGATATCAGCCTAGGACGTTCCCTTTGCATACTTCCTCCACAGAGAATCCTGCTTCTGATCTTACAGCCCGAAGATTAACTCGACATTGGCAGAAGATACATCGTATTCTTTCTGTAACTTCTAGACGTTACAAGTTCTTTTCGGATCTTCGACGGAAAAAGGCTCCCAAATATCGCCCTGGTGATAAAGTTTGGATTTCCTCTCGATTTCTTCGCCTGAAACAACCTTCTAACAAATTGGGACCACGATATGTGGGTCCTTTCCGAATACTGGGTCAGGTATGTTCCACTGCTTATCGGGTAGCTTTACCCAAGTCTCTCAAAGTCCATCCGGTGTTCCATGTTTCTCTTTTAAAACCTGTGATGATTAACAGATATTCTAAGCCTTTTTCTAAACCTCCACCGTTATTGGTGCATGGACATCCTGAGTTTGAGATCAGCCATATTCTAGATTCCAAATTGCGGGGCAAGAAATTGTATTATCTCATTCATTGGAAGGGTTATCCAGTCACGGAACGTTCTTGGGAACCTGCTCATCAAGTAAATGCTCCAATATTGGTCAAGACCTTCCACAAGACTCATCCTGATAGACCTGGTCCTGTCCCCCGGAGGGGCCCTTTAGGAGGGGGTGCTGTCATGAGCGCTTCCGTTCATCGCCGTGTCGCCGCGGCTCCCGGAACTCCTCTGTGTCTCTGACGTCATGTTGCTTAGCAACATGACGCTTTCTCTCACACCCCTCTGATGACGGTTACGCTCCTGCCCTTTAAATCTCGGCGGGAGATCTGAATCTGGGCCCGTTTGTTTGTTTCCCTGGATTGTGAGTACCATATCAGTTTTATTCTTCTGTGTACCGACTTCTGCCTGCCTGACCAAGCCTCTTGCCTAATCCCTACTTGCTGATATTTGGACATTGACTTCTGCCTGCCTGACCTTGCCTGTAGCTATTACCCTTTTGCTGACACTTGGATGCCGACTTCTGCTTGCCTGACCCTGTCTTTTGCCTATACCTTTTGCTGATATTTGGATGCCGACTTCTGCCTGCCTGACCTTGCTTTGGCCTTTACCTTTAAACCTATTCTTTGTTAAACAAGACCTGCTTAAAGGGACATTTTACTTTTACAAGCTGCAAAAGAGAACTTTGCCTTTCTGTTTGTTATACACCTGCTTAAAAGGGACATTTACTTTTACAAGCTGCAAAAGAGAACTTTGCCTTTCTGTTTGTTATACACCTGCTTAAAAGGGACATTTACTTTTACAAGCTGCAAAAGAGAACTTTGCCTTTCTGTTTGTTATAAACCTGCTTAAAGGGACATTATACTTTTACAAGCTGCAAAAGAGAACTTTTCCTTTGTTTTACAAGCCTGCTAAAGAGGACCTTTTTCAGAAGCTTCAAAGTAAGAGCATTTCCTTTTTGTTCTTTGTACTACTTAAAGGGACGTTTTATCCTTTGTGGCTTTCCTGCATTCTGGAACAATATTCATTTTTGTTATCTTCTAATCTGCTTCCTGAGTGGGTCACGTCCTGGATATTTCTCAGTGTGCTAGCGTGTGCTTTCAATTCACGCTAGCAGTTGGGTTAGATCCCGGATTGATTCCAGAGCGGCTGACATATTCTTTCCAAATCACTTTAGCAATTGAGGTTGGGAGTTTCCTCTTTATCATCACAGGTTTAATAGTTTCCTTTTTTTGCGCAGTTAACCCTTTCGTTTTTTGTTTTTTTTTGTCAAAAACTAAAACAAACATGTAAAAAGTGTTTTGTGATGGATTGAAATATCACTGTCAAATTCTCTCAATGCAAAGCATTGGTGAAAATAACACGGTAGAAAGGCATTGAAAAATCACACAATAATCATGGTTTCTAATGTTCTTAATTAGGAAGGGCTTAAATTTAAAAAATAAGTAAATTATTTCATAGGGACAAAAGACTTAAAATTTTCTGGCATTCATTTGGAAGACCAGTATCTGAACATGTTGATTTTTATATATACAGTATATATTTTTTGCATGGAAAAAGGTGATGTAAAAGCTGTTTAAATGTAATGAAATTAATAAAGCTTTAGCGCTTGTGTACTTCCTAATGCTCACTGCTGGGAGGTACTTCCTGTTACTCTTCATTAGTCGATGGATACTTCTTGTGAATGCTCAATCACAACTAGTAGGATGTAGCCATCATCCAATGAGCATTAGTAGGAAGTGCACTGATACTGGTATATGAGCTTAAACATACATTTTAAAATTTTATTTCATATTTTTGAGGAATAAATGGCTATATTTATTTAAATCCTGTTCATTAATATGGATGACAGAAAATGTTTGAGTAAAGTGAATAGAAACGCATCTGTATATGTACTGGAATAAAATGAAGATAAATACATTGTAAGAATATCTACATAGAAATCTATTTCACGTACCAGAGATTTTGTATTTGTCTTTGCAGTGACACCCATATTCACCATCAATCACTTTCCATTCTTCATCCGCTGCACAGGTGAGTGAGTCATTGGCTGAGGCTGGATCTAATCGGATTATAGTAGAGTCAGTAAAAAAAGTACAAAGCAGCCTTCACCCCTAAGAAACTACATAAAATAGAATAGTATTATATAAAAGTCCTGTAAAATGTAGATTAAAATGTTATAGTGATTCTAGACCAGGGGTGGCGAACCTATTGCATGAGTATCACAACATTTACAAAGGGGTAAAGGTACACAGAAATGATTACTCCAAATGACATTTCAGAAAAAATAAAATGGCAGCCATGACTCATCAAGCTGGTATAATGAATAGAATAGCACTCTAGTACTCAAAAAGTTGCACATTGTCTAGGAGATTTTCTTTAATAAAATTCAGCATACACACTGGTTAATACAATGCAATGAAATGACCTCAATCCTTTGGACCACTCCCATCTATGCTGATTGGATACCTGTTTTATTGTTGTGTCTATACAATGTGTATAATATGCATTTGTTTTTAGCTTGAGAAAGGGGCAGGTGCCCCGAAACGTTGCTCGTCCTAATAAAGGTATAGTTCCTTAACCGTGTGCCACCTTTGGTTCTTTTTGTATGCTGCACACTTCTTGCTACTCCATGCCACACAAGTAGCACTATTTACCATGTGTAGCTTCATGGAGAAATCCCTTAGACAACAAACTTATTTATTTTAATGTAAACAGTTCAGGCAGTATGGCCTCCAATTGACTTTATTGCCTCAAGCAGTGAAAACTAACATCTATATAGATAGATAGATAGATAGATAGATAGATAGATAGATAGATAGATAGATAGACAGATGATAGATAGATAGATAGATAGATAGATAGATAGATAGATGGAAAATATCACTATAGATTACTAGTCAGGGGTAAAAAGCTACTAGCCCAGAGGGAAAACATTACTAGTCCACTCAATGTTAAAGATAGGAAAAAATCTCATTTTTTACTCGGCCGCTACAATTTCCTACACGTCCTTGACTAGTGGAGATATTACAGTCCAATGTCCCTTTAACATTTATAAATTGACAAGGAAAATGCCCTAAGATTTTATTGGTAGACAAATACAAGGTTCCAAAAACCAGAAAAGAAAATGCAGGTCTATTATGAAATTAAGAATTGAAGTTTAAGGGAAAATATCTATTAATACCCCACTAATGATCAATTACTATCAGAATATATGGTACATAAGGTTGTACCCTATATACAGATTAACTAACAAATTATGTGGGGGTGCTCCTGTCCTTACTGTAAATATGTAGAAGGGAAAAGAAAGAAAGTGGACATGCAGAGGAGCACTCAGAGAAAGGAGGAACATTAATAATTATACATTTTATAATAGGAAGAGGGAAACCCTAACAGGAAAATAAATAAAACATAACTTGTAATAATCAAGTATTACAGTGTATGTGAAGTGCATTAATACTTAGATTAAAATCTGAGTGGATATGAGTTAGCAACCACGTAGAGCAGCAAAATTATGTTAGAGGTACAGTAATAATAGAGTAGTTGGAAAAATCATAGACCAACTATAGCTTGCCACCTAAGAACCAAAACAAACCAACGGTTAGCTAGAAATAGAGGCGTACCTCTCAACAATTAATGACTAAATAAGGGTGTAGGTTCAGAAGTAGACGGCATAAAAATTACCGCTTATGCTTGCTACTTCTGAACCTACACCCTTATTTAGTCATTAATTGTTGAGAGGTACGCCTCTATTTCTAGCTAACCGTTGGTTTGTTTTGGTTCTTAGGTGGCAAGCTATAGTTGGTCTATGATTTTTCCAACTACTCTATTATTACTGTACCTCTAACATAATTTTGTTGCTCTACGTGGTTGCTAACTCATATCCACTCAGATTTTAATCTAAGTATTAATGCACTTCACATACACTGTTATACTTGATTATTACAAGTTATGTTTAATCTATTTTCCTGTTAGGGTTTTCCTCTTCCTATTATAAAATTTATAATTATTAATTTTCCTCCTTTCTCCGAGTGCTCCTCTGCATGTCCACTTTCTTTCTTTTCCCTTCTACCTATTATGAAATTAAGCTTTCTCATTTTAAAGTTGTGATAAATTTTAAAATATAATCATTACGATGCAACCTAAAAATATTTTTTTTCACAGCCCTTTAAATGTTTTGAAGTAGATTTACCTGTACAATATGATAAACTGCATGTTGGTGTCCCGCTTAACTTGTAGACATGGTATCCTTCAGGGCAGGCTTTAATCTGAACAGTTGTTGACCATAAACAACAGGAGTCACTCCAGTGGGCACAAGCAGTACGGTTGACAATGCCATCAGTAAGTAATGGATGTGAGCCACTTAACCACATTGGTGCAGCTGTATCACAGCTAAATGTAGGTACACAGTATTCAGGCATACGTACTCCTCCACTGCCAATGAAGCGATACCATCCATTTATATAATGGTCACAATTCCAGAGAGATACGTAGATATTGGCTGAACTTCTCCAGGGATCATTAAGTATAGTGTAGTTGGAACATGGATCAGAACAATGGAACGACCCATTAGATTTAATACAGTCAACTCCAAATCCACATACATCTTTTGAACATTCATCAACCTCACAGTAAATCCCATCACCAAAGTAGCCACTGGGACAATAACATAAGTAAGAACCTTCATAATTTTGACATGAAGCTAAAGGGTGACAGTTATTGAGCTCAGAAGTAGAACATTCATCAATATCAACACAAGTATTTCCTGATATTTGTGAGTATCCAGATCGGCACAAGCATTCATATGAACCAAATGTATTTATACAGTCAAAAGAGCAGTTGTTTGACCAGGCGTAGGTACATTCATCAATATCTGTGCAGGTGAAGCCATCTCCTATAAATCCATCTTTGCAGGAACATTCCAAAAAGCCCATTTCTTCTTTGCACGTTGCATTAGGATCGCATTCTGAGCAATTTGCTGTAGCTGGACAAACACAGATACCAAAATAGTAAAAGCTCAGTGGGTTGTAAGTGTTAAATTTAAAACCATATTCAAAAGGACCTACCACTGCAATAAATAAAATGCTCTATTTTGTTGGACCTTTCTTTTTTTAAACACATTCTGACGTGTTTACTCCTGCTTGATTCATACAGTCAAAGTCATGCACCCGCATGCAGCTCCAAACAATAAAACTGTTCAGCCAATCAAGAGTAAGCATATGTATATTGGTTTTAGTCAATAGCTGCACCATTGGTTGAAGCAGCAAAGGGTTTTCATGGGAGTTCAACTTTGACTCTGTGGTAAAATAACTTTCCAAAGTGAAAAAACGCAGTAAAAGGAAATACATTTAAATAATAAAGCAATTTATATTAACACTGATATGTCCCTTTAAAGAGACATTAAACACCCTGAGATTTTTAATCCAGTAGTTAATTTGAAACTGTATCTAACTGACCTAAGTAGAGGAGATGAGATAAGGCAACAGCTTTTTGAGCATAAGGGAACCTAAATTACAATTCATTACTTTCTGAAAACTGAATCTTTATACTTATTTATTTAATACTTTAACAGCTAATAAATTTGTAAAAATACATATGCATATTTTTCTCAGGCTAATCATAGCTTTCAATGCACCATTCCATCTAGAATTTATTTAGGGCCAGATCACAAGTGCTCTATCTAGTAAAACAGACTTTAATTACTACATTTTTGCAAGGTCACTGTAGATCTTGGAACTCAATCTTTAAACTCTAGATTCCTTTCAAGTAAGTGATGTTTTTCCGTAATGGATGCCCAGACTTTTCTTAAAAGGATTTTAATTTAAAAAAAATCCATTATGCAAAGGAAGTTTAATTACATTTTTTGTTTCAAAACAAAGTTGTTCAATGTTAAATTGATATTGAACCTAACAGAAAATTTCACATTTGTGTACAATTTATACTACAGCATCCATTTCTGACTGGTTAAGGAGACTCCCATAAATCTACTGGTAGACATGTTTCCAACAAGCATAAAAAAAATAAAGATGCTACATTGTTTTATTTTAATAAAGGCACACTATTCCTAATTTTAGGGGCAAGTGGGGCACATTTATAAAATTCACCAGAGATCTGATCTTTGGTTAATTTTATGAGCGCTAATTGCTACGGCGAGCTCGCGCTAGCAATAACCAGCCACTTGTAATGGCTGGTTATTTATTGCACGCCTATAAACAGGTGAATTTGCCCATTTGCAGGCGCTGGATAAATTAGCGCTCTACTTGTAATCTAGCCAAATATGTTTTAAAATGTTTCCTTTTTAGTTAAAATAAAATTGTGGCCATAATTTACACTAGCTTTTGCTTTGGTTTTATTACCATGTAGTTATATATTAAAAACACATATTTAATTTAACTTTACTAATTACTAACTTTTTACAGCACACATTTAAATACTGTATATAATTGCATACTGAAACTATTTTTCATTTAATTTTTCAATTTCTTGATAGGGCCGCAACATTATTATTTTATTGACCCGTACATTAAAGGACTTTAAAGTACAATATAATTACATAATCAAGAAATTCATAATAAAATTGCAATGCAATAGACAGCAGATATTTTTTACTAAGCATTTCAATATGTCCTACTATTTCCACACTGTATGATATGTCAGTGATTTGCCAGTCACAGAGTATACACTGTGAACCCTTGCACAAAAAAGATTGTGTGCAATTAGATGATGGAAGTACAATGGTAAATCAATCTGAAATCATAAAAATACAGCTTTTACTTTACTGTCCCTTTAATGTTTTCATTTTGTATACTAGAAAAAATAATTAATAAAGATTGAGAATTCTAAAGCAGTTACTTTATTTGATCATTATTTATTATTTGTATTTTTTAGACTGCTTCTTTAGTTAGATGAGATACTTACAAGATATGTTGATTGCTAAAAAAAAATAAGAGAGAGAGAAAAATAAAATTACAATCAAAATATTACAAATATCATAAACAGCCTAGAAGGTAAAATAATGTATAGTTAATGAAACATGGACTGTGTGTGCCAAGTAATATGTATTAAATTCAAACCTCTGATTATTTCACACAAAATACTGTATCAGACAGAAATCTGTACAAATTAGTTCCTCTCTTTTCATTTTTATTTGAGTTTTAGAGGAAGATTTTTTATTTAACATTAATTGTTCTAAATTTATTAGCAATTAACCATATGTGTTAAAATAGTTTCAGTTTTAACATTTTAACTATGTCATATAATAATAATAATAATAATAATAATAATAATAATAATGAAACTCTATTAAATATTATTGTGAAAATAGAAATGTATTAATGTAAGGTTTCATTAGGAATTAAAAATGCTTCTGCTTTCTTGTAATCTTTATATATTCATCATCTATAATAATTAGATTTTAGAAGATATAGTCATTCTTTTTTATAAATAGCCATAAGAATATTTAACTGTTTCAAAAATGTTTTTACTGGTTTTATCCTGTGAAAGAGGATTGTCCAGATGACTTTTTCTAAACACATTAGCTGGAAACAAATTACTGAAGTGCAAACTTATTTGACCTAATTTGGCTTTTTTCTTAAAAAAAATACACTGTTTTAAAGTTTAAAGGGACAGTACACTGTAAAATTGTTTTTCCATAAATGTATTTTAAATGACTTGTTATACCAACTGCAGAGTATACAATATTTGAGAAATTGCATTTTCGGGTTTATTTGTGTATCTGAAGTAGCTGGTTTTGTGCTTTGAAACCACAGCCTATTACAATGGGTTGAGCTTCAGGTAATATCAGATCTCATTATGTTATCACTTTCATATACACAAACTTGCTTCCTTATCTTATAATTGTCTGGAACACCAAAACTTAATACATAGAGAGAACAATGGAAAATTATAATTTTATTACTTAACTATCATGCCCCCCACTGAGGGTGTAATCTCTTCTGCTGGCTGTGTTTACTTAGGCTTGTCAATAGCCTATACGCCAGTATCAAAACTTTTAGTATAGGTTGGGAAACCACAAGCTAAATCAGCTATTTCAAATGCTGAAATAGGAGTAAAGGAGACACTTGCAGCCAATTTAATACACTCTAGCAGGTAAAAAGGATCATTGGGAATAATTTAAAGTGGAGAAAGTTTTTGGGTGAACTGTCCCTTTAAGCTAAACAGCCTGTTTGACAGATCTCCTAAAATAGTCTTTCAAATTTAAATCTGATTAGTTATTTTTGGATTTGAGGTTTTTGTTTTTAATTATCTTTACATGGTGCAAAGTCAATGCTATTAATTAAAAATAAATGAAATAATATGGACTTATATGAGGCATATTATTTTTAACTGATAAAGTATAAACAATGCACATAACAGACATTGTTTGCTGTGTTAGTATCTCTTACACCATAAAATATAAAATTGTGCCACTTTTATCATTTCTTTTAGCACATACCTGTAAATCCTTCTACTCGAACAGAATGTGGACCTCCAGCATAAATATACATTGTCCAAATTCCTTTGATAGGATTTTTTAAAAGATACATAGAACCCCAAATTTCAGATACAATTTTCTTTAATTCCAGATCGATATCTGCAACAAAAACAAATCAACATAAATTGCTTCAAACAACTAATGAATTGACCAATAATATTTGAGTATTTACAATGTGACCTTTTTAGGGTTAATACATTTCTCCTATCATTTCTTTCTTTTGTTAAAATAATACATCTTTAGGAGTTTGCACCCATTCTTTGACTGAAAATGTTATTTTTAAAAAATGTATTCTAAATATAGTAAATAGTCTCCATTCATTAATATTATTTTAATTCCTTATAGTAAAAGAGGTGGATTAAACAAGCCATACATTAATAAAACAGTATCAGTAAATCAACTTCAGCATTATTCAAGTGTCTATTTGTTGATCAAATTTAAACAAATAAAAAAGGAATCACATATACAAATACAGGTATAACTGTACTAATATAAATTGTTTGAGTGTGATTTTACTGCCCAGCTACTTTCTAAACAAGCGGCCATGTAAGATGGACTAACAGGAGAAACACCATATCTTTTTAAAAAGTCAACTAGTACTAGCGCCCAAAGTAGATGCCTAAATAACTGCCCTCTCCTTATATGTATAGAATATTCTTTTAATATAAAGAAACAAAAAGTTACTTACTGTGAGGACCAACAATCTTCAGGGAATAAATCACACCATCCGTGGTCACTAATAATGATGTGAAGTTATCTGCTACAGGGAAGCTATCGGAATGATTACCAACTGTATATTCCCCTGAAAAGAGTCGTGTTGAGGTATTAGCAGGTCTTGAAAGAGTGAAGTCCAAGTAATGAAACACCTAAAACAAATTAAATAATGATGCTAAGTATATCATAGTGTTGATTTTAACAGTGTACAAAAATACTATCATCCATCTTTATAACAACCCCCCCCCCCGATTCCCAATGCAAATATCACTCCAGCTAACATTTTGTACCTTAAACCAGAATAAAGTAATGTGATATATGTTTTTAAAACCCAAGTCTCTATTTTCCAAGCTCCCGGAAACACAGAAGTGCTGGGTAGTTACACAGGGCTTAAAGAGTTGGATGTGGGGAAAATATCTCAGCTCCCTTAAGGCTTACAAACCCCCACAAGCAAGATATGCTTTTTCAATTTATGTGTATTGGGGGCATAAGTGAAAGCAAAATAACACAAAAAAAATAAAAAAATGTATACATAGATACTCTCATAACATCATACCGACCTGTCAAAATGGCTTAGAGACCTCTTAAGAACCCTTGTTTTAAAGCCCAAAAGTCATTTTTTTTAAATAAAGTTCCCATTTAAGTTTTAATAGCAAAATGATCACTGTGCACACATTTAAGTAAAGGCTCATGGAAGCCCCGATGTGCATATCAAAGTTATATAACTATACCCAAATGCCCTAATTTATATCAGGATAGCCCCTTGTTCTTAGATTTGCATAATCAACAAATGCAAGATAACAAGACAATGCAATAGCACTTAGTCTGAACTTCAAATGAGTAGCAGATTTTTTTATAACAAATTTCAAAGTTATGTATATTTCCAGTCCCCTTGTACCATGTGATAGTAATCAGCCAATCACAAATGCATATACGTATAGTCTGTGAATTCTTGCACATGCTCAGTAGGACCTGGTGACTAAAAAATTGTAAATATAAAAGACTGTGCACATTTTTTTAATGGAAGTAAATTGAAAAGTTGTTTAAAATTAAATGCTGTATCTGAATCATGAAAATTTAATTTAACCTGAATGTCCCTTTAACTATATCTTTTAACTGGTTATTATAATTTTAATGAAAATATACATTTTTAACACATTTTATTGTAGAGTTCTCACATATCAGGATATATACATAAAATAATGGTATAGTTTGAATCGTTTGAGTCGTTGAAAAAATATATGTAATCATTGTTGGTTTCTTACAGAAAAATGACCTATGGTGAGGCTTGAATGTGAGCAGCATCTAAAAACTCCAAACCAGCTCAGAACAAGGGTGGAAATGTCTCAGCACTTAAAGAGTTAAATGTTCCTTGTGGGGATTTTCTCATATAACTTCCTAATTAACAACCAGTGTCTTGGTAAAAACCAATAAAAAAATATATCCAATAAATGTAGCTCAATGAGGGGCACAGTTAATATATCCGTGTAATAAATTAACCGTCTAAATATTCTTGAAGCTTCATTTGATACTTTTCAAGGGGTTGCTCTTCTTCTTCACTTAAACCTTCACTTAAACTTGATTGACTATCTCACGGTGATCTCTCAGCCTGCGTCTAATAGCACAAAAGAGGGCTGCCACTTTTCTGAGTACCTGGTGATTGTATTGGGACAATAAACTTTCATTTCTTGTTTTCATACGCACAATGAAGAGCTTGTTCTGTTTGTTTAGGTAACTTTGTAATTAGCTGAAAATATCATCTGAAGTTCAATCAGAAGCTTAAAAAGTAACAAGTCAAGGTCCATCAAAACTCTTAAAATAAAAAATATGTTTTTCCCTCACTGTCTCAGTCGGTGCTGAGCATCCATAGGAAGAAGAGGTTGAAAATAGTGTCATAGACTTCAATCAAGATAAAAGATATAACAATTTTTTTTTTATTTATTGTAAAAAATTCACTCTATGTGTTTCAAACAAGATTTCTCACCCTAATGAGGCCCCACTGCAGCTTAAAGGGATACTAAACCCCCCAAAAATTATTTCATTTAATTTAGTTAAAAAGCAGGAATGTAAAGCTTAGGAGACAGCCCATTTTTGGTTAAGAGCCTGGGTTACACTTATTTATTGGTGGCTAAATATAGCCACCAATAAGCAAGCGCTATTCAGGGTGCTGAACTTAATATGGGCTGGCTCCTAAGCTTTAAATTCCTGATTTTTAAATAAAGATAGCAAGAGAATGAAGAAAAAATTGATGGGAGTAAATTAGAACGTTGCTTAAAATTGCTGCTCTATCTGAATCATGAAAGAAAAAAAAAATGGGTTTAGTGTCCCTTTAAAGAGTATTTGTCATTATAGCCGACTGTCTTGAATTGTTTCTATATACAGAAACGTTCTCATTTGTGGAAGGCCCAGGTGAGTTTAGACTGTTGGTATTTTACACAGAGGAAGCCAATTGATATTTGATTTTGGTTTATGTTTCTAATGTATCAGCCAAAGTGTAAGGATTCCAGTCCTGCTTTTACCTTTTGCTTCAACTCACCTTCCTCACCTGTACTTAAGGCATCACCACGCCCCAAACAAGTGCTTAGTTTTTGAGTATTGTTTGCTAAAACCAGTGCTCTGTTTCTTATAAGCTACATTCATATCAAGAGAAGATTTACTTTTATTACTTCAACTTTTGGATTACAAATACCAGCTGCAGTTTGGTCTCATTAAGGACTGATAACAACTAGTCTCATTTCATCCTGAAGTTTACTATTCCAAGAAATATTAATATAATTTCAACTCTACGGGCGCGATCCGATATCGATCGCAGTTTGCGGCGCAAGCGAGGGAACCGGCGCCGCCCGCAGTTTCAGCTCGCAACTCGAGCCATCCCATATAGGTCGCCGTCAGATGCTAACGTGCCGTAAGTCTCACAAACCAGCGATGTCCAGAAATCTGCGTAAGTACAAATTTCTGGCGTCGCCAGTGACTTGCGCCACGTTAGAATTTGCCGGCGCCTACAAAACCTGACTAAAGTCTAAAACACCCGCACTGTCTAACACGCCTCCCTAACATAGCCCGCACTGTCTAACCCTCTATCCGCTATCCCCCCTCACTATCCTAACAATAAAAAAGCTATTAACCCCTAAACCGCCGCTCCCGTACCCCGCCGCCAGCTATATTATATCTCTAACCCCCTAAAGTGAGCCCTTAACACCGCCGCCACCTATATTAAAATTATTAACCCCTAATCTAAGCCCCTTAGACCGCCGCCATCTCTATTAAAATGATTAACCCCTAATTTAATCTACCTACCCCGCCGCCAGCTATATTATCTATATTAACCCTAAGTATATTATAGTTAATATAGGTATTACATTATATATATTAACTATATTAACCCTAATTATATTAGGGTTAATATAGTTAATATAGTTACTATAGTATTTATATTAACTATATTAACTCTATCTAACCCTAACACCCCTAACTAAATTCTTATTAAATTAATCTAATTCATTTATAAACTAAAATGTTCCTATTTAAATCTAAATACTTACCTATAAAATAAACCCTAAGATAGCTACAATATAATTAATAATTACATTGTAGCTATGTTAGGGTTAATATTTATTTTACAGGTAAATTGTTAATTATTTTAACTAGGTATAATAGATATTAAATAGTTATTAACTATTTAATATCTACCTAGTTAAAATAATTACCCAATTACCTGTAAAATAAATCCTAACCTAAGTTACAAATACACCTACACTATCAATAAATTAAATAAACTACAAACATCTATCTAAAAATACAATTAAATTAACTAAACTAAATTACAAAAAAAAACAAACACTAAATTACAAAAAATAAAAAAAAGATTACAAGATATTTAAGCTAATTACACCTATTCTAAGCCCCCTAATAAAATAATAAACCCCCAAAATAAAAAAAATTCCCTGTCCTATTCTAAATTCAACAAATTTCAAAGCTCTTTACCTTACCAGCCCTTAAAAGGGCCTTTTGTGGGGCATGCCCCAAAGAATTCAGCTCTTTTGCATACAAGAAATACAATACCCCCCCCCCCATTACAACCCACCACCCACATACCCCTATTCTAAACCCACCCAAACCCCCCTTAAAAAAGCCTAACACTACCCCCCTGAAGATCTCCCTACCTTGTCTTCACCACACCGGGCCGAACTCCTGATCCGATCTGGGCGATGTCTTCCTCCAAGCGGCAAAGAAGAATTCTTCCTCCGGCGACGTCTTCCTCCAAGCGGCAGCAAAGTCTTCATTCTTCCGGCGGCATCTTCAATCTTCTTTCTTCGCTCTGCCGCCGTGGAGCATCCATCCCGGCCGACTGCTGAACTTGGAATGATGTACCTTTAAATGACGTCATCCAAGATGGCGTCCGCCGAATTCCGATTGGCTGATAGGATTCTATCAGCCAATCGGAATTAAGTTAAAAAAATCTGATTGGCTGATTGAATCAGCCAATCAGATTCAAGTTCAATCCGATTGGCTGATCCAATCAGCCAATCAGATTGAGCTTGCATTCTATTGGCTGTTCCGATCAGCCAATAGAATGCGAGCTCAATCTGATTGGCTGATTGGATCAGCCAATCGGATTGAACTTGAATCTGATTGGCTGATTCAATCAGCCAATCAGATTTTTTTAACTTAATTCCGATTGGCTGATAGAATCCTATCAGCCAATCGGAATTCGGCGGACGCCATCTTGGATGACGTCATTTAAAGGTACATCATTCCAAGTTCAGCAGTCGGCCGGGATGGATGCTCCGCGGCGGCGGAGCGAAGAAAGAAGATTGAAGATGCCGCCGGAAGAATGAAGACTTTGCTGCCGCTTGGAGGAAGACGTCGCCGGAGGAAGAATTCTTCTTTGCCGCTTGGAGGAAGACATCGCCCGGATCGGATCAGGAGTTCGGCCCGGTGTGGTGAAGACAAGGTAGGGAGATCTTCAGGGGGGTAGTGTTAGGCTTTTTTAAGGGGGGTTTGGGTGGGTTTAGAATAGGGGTATGTGGGTGGTGGGTTGTAATGGGGGGGGGGGGTATTGTATTTCTTGTATGCAAAAGAGCTGAATTCTTTGGGGCATGCCCCACAAAAGGCCCTTTTAAGGGCTGGTAAGGTAAAGAGCTTTGAAATTTGTTGAATTTAGAATAGGGCAGGGAATTTTTTTTATTTTGGGGGTTTATTATTTTATTAGGGGGCTTAGAATAGGTGTAATTAGCTTAAATATCTTGTAATCTTTTTTTTATTTTTTGTAATTTAGTGTTTGTTTTTTTTTGTAATTTAGTTTAGTTAATTTAATTGTATTTTTAGATAGATGTTAGTAGTTTATTTAATTTATTGATAGTGTAGGTGTATTTGTAACTTAGGTTAGGATTTATTTTACAGGTAATTGGGTAATTATTTTAACTAGGTAGATATTAAATAGTTAATAACTATTTAATATCTATTATACCTAGTTAAAATAATTAACAATTTACCTGTAAAATAAATATTAACCCTAACATAGCTACAATGTAATTATTAATTATATTGTAGCTATCTTAGGGTTTATTTTATAGGTAAGTATTTAGATTTAAATAGGAACATTTTAGTTTATAAATGAATTAGATTAATTTAATATAAATTTAGTTAGGGTTAGATAGAGTTAATATAGTTAATATAAATACTATAGTAACTATATTAACTATATTAACCCTAATATAATTAGGGTTAATATAGTTAATATATATAATGTAATACCTATATTAACTATAATATACTTAGGGTTAATATAGATAATATAGCTGGCGGCGGGGTAGGTAGATTAAATTAGGGGTTAATCATTTTAATAGAGATGGCGGCGGTGTAAGGGGCTTACATTAGGGGTTAATCATTTTTATATAGGTGGCGGCGGTGTAAGGGGTCAGATTAGGGGATAGATAAGGTAGATGGCGGCGGTTTTAGAGGCTCACAGTAGGGGGTTAGTTTATGTAGATGGCGGCGGGGTCCGGGAGCGGCGGTTTAGGGGGTAATAACTTTATTAGGGATTTCGGGGGGGGGGGGGGGGATCGCGGTTGACAGGTAGATAGACATTGCGCATGCGTTAGGTGTTAGGTTTATTTTAGCAGATCGCGGTTGACAGGGAGATAGACATTGCGCATGCGTTAGGTGTTAGGTTTATTTTCTAGCTAGTTTAGGGAGTTACGGGGCTCCAATAGTCAGCGTAAGGCTTCTTACGGCTGCTTTTTGTGGCGAGGTGAAAATGGAGTAAGTTTTCTCCATTTTCGCCACGTAAGTCCTTACGCTGCATATTGGATACCAAACTGCGCGGGTTTGGTATACCTGCCTATGGCCCAAAAAACTGCGGGCGACAGCAGAAATATACGCGCGTAACTTCTAGGTTACGCCGTATATGTGATACCAAATCCGCGCAAATATTGGTGTCGCCGGCTTTTGCGGGCGACGCTTTATATCGGATCGACCCCTACATCTCTACAGGAATTGCTACTTAATTACCAACAGAAGGATTCTACTTACTACCGCTACGGTATTTGTATCACTTCTACTTTACTTTGGAAGCCTAAACTAACGGCTAGTTTCAAATGTCATGTTTTCTCTTGAACATTTCTAAACTGACTTTGTCTCTGAAATACTACTAACATTTGCAAAGTATGTTTCATGATAATGTTATAACCATTCTTTGATTCATTCCCATACCGGACAGTAACGGACTTTCTGTGACGTCACACAGCTTCACATATCTCAGCGTGTCAGACAGCTCCTCGCAACTCAGCGTGTCTCACAGCTCTCAATACACTCACTGGTCTGTGTTCAGATATCCATGCTGCAAACATTATTCAGTGTGCTGTGTCTTGCAGCAGGTCACGCCCCTGTCAGCACCTGCAGTTTGTGAGTTTCATATCTCCCACGCTTCAGTGCTTATTGCAAAGAACTCTACCTCTCTTATATGGGCTTGAACTATACTAAATGACAAAAGTTGTTATTAATACTAATACTTAATTTCAGTCTCTTATTTACTTATATGGTATAACAATAATATTTAACCATACAAAGTCTTACTGCATTTCCTTATAAAAATCACTCTGAGTAAATACAGTCTATGCTGATATAATAGCCTGTACTCCAGTTGTGAAACAAATATAATTTATTTAAACTCTGCAGTTGTGATTCAAATAAGCAAGGAACCTGATATAACAACTAAGCCATATATAATGGATCCAGCAGAGCTTCATCAAATTGTTTATAATTTAACACAAAGAGTTGATCAACTTAGTCAAGCCTTTAGAGAGTTACAATTAGAAAATGAAACTTTAAGAAAAGTCATTAAAGACACTGTCTCTACCAAACAGAGCCTCCCTGACAATCTGTCAGAACCATTTATTGCACCTCCAGATTTTTTCAATGGAGATAGGAATTTATACCGTCAATTTAAAAATGCTTGTCTGCTTAATTTCACCCTTAAACCTAGAACATACCCAAATGATAGGGTTAAGTCCTTACAATGATAAGTTATTTAAGAGGTGAACCTCGCATTTGGGCAGACACTCTCTTTGAGACAAATAATCCAGTTCTCTCATCTTTTTCATCTTTTCTGGATATCATGGATGAATTATACTATGATTCTAACCTACAGTATACTGCTGAGAAAAAGATGAGGAACCTAAAACAAGGTATCAAACCTGTTGAAAGTTACATAACAGAATTCAAGCAATATTCTATTGACTCTCAATGGAACGCCATTGCCCTAAAAAACCAGTTCAGGCTTGGACTCTCTGACGCAGTAAAAGATGAATTAGCCCGAACTGAGTTGCCTGAAACATTGGAAGGCCTTATGAAACTCAGCAGGCAAATTGATAGGAGATTACGTGAAAGAAGATTTGTACGTCAATACCCTGAAATTGTTTACAAGAAGGATAAGGTTCTAAACCATCCCACTTCTAACAGTTCTCATACTGGTTCAACTGGTGCTGAAGCAATGGATATAAGTTTTATTAGAGGACCTCTAACTCCTGAAGAATGCATCAGAAGGAAGACTAGAGGCCTCTGCATGTATTGTGCATCCTCATCTCATACTTTAAAGGACTGCCCCTCTTTGCCACAGAACAAGAAGAGTAAGTACCATACCAATCTTTCTATCCAGTTAAAGCATAACAACCCTCTTCATTGTTCTTTACTTCTCTCTCTACAGTGGGCAAATAAGCAAGTGACCATTCCAGCCATCTTGGATACAGGAGCACAAGGAAACTACATTGACAGTTCTCTGGTTTCAAAAAATAAAATACCATTGATCAAAAAGTTGTCTCCTATTTTCCTTCGTGTGGTTGATGGGTCTGAGATATCATCAGGGCCCATTACACATCACACCATCCTGCTCTCTGTCACCACATTAAAAACACATCATGAACATCTCACCTTTGATGTAATCACTTCTCCATTATTCCCTATAGTACTTGGGCTAGCTTGGTTACAGCTACACAAACCAGATATTAATTGGAAATCTTTAAATGTTCAATTAAATTCTGAATTTTGCCAACAGACTTGTCATAGAACCTTTTTTCACAGTTTATCCTCCGCATCAGAGACTCTGATACCAGAAATATACAAGCAGTTCTCTGAAGTCTTCAGTAAGAAGGAAGCAGACACCCTTCCCCCACACAGAATCTATGACTGCCCTATCGAATTGAAACCTGGAACCACACCACCCATCGGACATTTATACCCACTCTGCCAACCAGAATTGGATCATCTAAAGACTTACCTAGATGAAAATCTAAAGAAAGGGTTTATCCGTCCTTCGGTTTCTCCTGCTGGTACAGGAATGTTTTTTGTGCGGAACAAAGACCAATCTCTTCAGCCTATCATTGATTTCAGACAATTGAACAAAATCACCATAAAAAAACGATACCCCCTCCCCCTCATTCCTGAACTCATAGAAAGACTCAGGCATGCTCAGATTTTTAATAAATTAGATTTAAGAGGGGCGTACAATTTAGTGCGTATCCGAGAGGGGGATGAGTGGCTTACCGCTTTTAGAACTAGGTATGGGTTGTTTGAATATCTAGTTATGCCCTTTGGCTTAACCAACGCACCCGCAACTTTCCAGTTCTTTATTAATGACATTTTCCATGATCTTCTTGACACATGTGTTATAGTCTACCTAGATGACATTCTAATCTACTCCACAAATCTAGAAGAACATATCAAACATGTTAGTTGGGTTTTAGCAAGACTCCAAGTCCATCGGCTCTACGCCAAATTGGAAAAATGTATTTTTCACACCAACAAAATAGAGTTCCTGGGCTACTCCATCAGCCCGAATGGGATACAAATGCAAGATAACAAAGTGGAAGCAGTAAAATCCTGGCCCACACCTTCAACAAGGAAAGAACTACAAAAATGTCTTGGCTTCAGTAACTATTACAGAAAGTTCATTCGCAATTTCTCAAAAATAGCGAAACCTCTGACTAAATTAACTAGTGCTAACTGCACTTTCTAGTGGACCAAAGAACAGGATGATGCTTTCAGCTTTCTGAAGAATTCTTTTTCATCTGCTCCCATTCTGAAATATCCTGATCCAAACCTTCAATATATCCTAGAGGTGGACTCTTCAGATTATGCTCTTGGCGCTGTCCTCTCCCAAAGACAGTCTCCTAAAGAACCTCTATACCCAGTTGGGTTCTATTAAAAAATTATGACTTCAGCAGAGATCAACTATTCCATTGGGGACAAGGAACTTTTAGCCATTAAAAGAGCCTTTGAATTCTGGAGACATCTTCTTGAAGGTACCTCACTACCTATAGTGATTTACACTGATCATCGGAATTTGGAATATCTACAAAATAACAAAACTTTATCTGGACGTCAAGTGAGATGGAGTCTCTACTTTAGTCGTTTCCATTTTCAAATCATGTATAGGCCGGGATCAAAAAATGGGAAGGCAGATGCACTCTCTCGACGAGATTCAAGACCTGTACAAGAAGACTCTCCTACTAGCATTCTTCCCTCTACTCATTTCCTTGCTATCCTATCTCAACAGGATAAGGAATACCAATCTGATCTATCATCAGAAGACCAAACCCTATTAGATAGTCTAAGCCTCCAGAATGGTTTTTACTTTCATGGTTCTAGACTATATATTCCAGAACGTTTCAGACAGAAAATAATCAAAGAACATCATGACCCTCCACTAATTGGTCATCCAGGTATCAAACATACTTATGAGCTTATCACCAGAAGTTATTGGTGGCCATCGATGAAAACCAGTATAAAGGAATATATACAACATTGTACAACTTGTACAGTATCGAAACCAGAAAGGAGACCTCCCTACGGCTATTTGATTCCTCTGGAAGTACCAGAATCTCCTTGGTCTCATTTGGGAATGGATTTTATAGTTGATTTACCACCTAGTTCAGGACAAACTACCATTTTAGTTGTTACAGATCATTTTACTAAAATGGCACATTTTATTCCTTATCACAAGTTACCCACTTCCATTGAAACAGCATACTTATTTCTAAACCACATTGTACGATACCACGGGTTACCCTCCATTTTAGCTACTGATAGAGGAACCCAGTTCACTTCACGCTTCTGGAAAGCACTCACTAAAGCACTCCAAATTGATAAAAGGTTAAGCACAGCCTTCCATCCTCAGACTAATGGCCAAACTGAGAGACTCAATCAGTGGCTTGAGCAATATCAACGTTGCTATTGCTCATATCATCAAAATAAATGGACTTCTTTCCTCTCTATGGCTGAATTTGCCTATAATAATACCATTAACAGCACTACAAATTACTCTCCCTTTTTTGCCAACTATGGATTTAACCCAAGATTCACTATCCAAACGACCTCTACACATGATTCACCATCTGTTGATGTGTTGACACAAAACATAGCTGAAAATTTCCTACACTTACGTGATAACATCAAACATGCTCAGGCTTCTCAGAAAAATTTTTATGATCTACGACGTAGAGCTTCTCCGAAATATTCCATTGGGGACTATGTTTGGTTATCTTCCAAAAATATTAAAATGCACTTACCAAGTAAAAAATTGGCTGGGTTGTTCCTTGACCCATTCAAAATTCTACACATCATCAATGAAAATGCCGTCCGGCTTGACCTACCTGATTCTTTAAATATAAGTTTATAAAGAGCAGCGCCCGGTATTATTCCCCAAAGCTCCCTCACAAGTAATTTTCCCTATAATTACCGTTAAATAATACACAATAACAAAAAATCAATAGTAGTTTGGGAGCGCTAGAAGCTAAATGAGAAAATTCTGGAAACTGATATATATTTTATCAAAAATATATTTATTAAAATAATATAAAACATGTATATAACATTTAGAATAGATTGTGGGACGTCTCCCTTTGTAGTTTAAGAACAAGTAAAATTTACTGCATCAAAAAAACACTTTTGTATATTTCTCTAAAAGATTCCACCTAGGTTTTTCTTTTTCACCTTGAATCAATTATCTTTTAATTTCCACCTTAATTCTGATGCTAAGTAGTCATAAGAAATTTCTCAGATATTATATTGTTTCCTACTTTTGTATTGTTACTTTGTATCAGATGGAAACAATTTACATTTCATAGTCCAATACCTGATTCTTTACCCATCCACCCAACTTTCCATGTATCATTATTGAAACCCTACTTAGGAGATAAGCCTGATGCACCTCTTTTACCCCCTTCTCCTATACAATTGGGCACTGATGTCTATGAAGTTTATGATCTCTTGGACTCAAGACATTATAATGGAGAGTTACAGTATCTGGTCCGATGGAAGGGCTTCGCCCCAGAGGATGACACTTGGGAACCTCATGCACACATTAATGCTCCGAAGCTTATTGCTCGTTTCCATAGACGCTATCCAAGTAGACCTAAATTCCAACCCGTGGTCGGCTTGCTTGAGGGGGGGGATCTGTAAGGATTCCAGTCCTGCTTTTACCTTTTGCTTCAACTCACCTTCCTCACCTGTACTTAAGGCATCACCACGCCCCAAACAAGTGCTTAGTTGTTGAGTATTGTTTGCTAAAACCAGTGCTCTGTTTCTTATAAGCTACATTCATATCAAGAGAAGATTTACTTTTACTACTTCAACTTTTGGATTACAAATACCAGCTGCAGTTTGGTCTCATTAAGGACTGATAACAACTAGTCTCATTTCATCCTGAAGTTTACTATTCCAAGAAATATTAATATAATTTCAACTCTACATCTCTACAGGAATTGCTACTTAATTACCAACAGAAGGATTCTACTTACTACCGCTACGGTATTTGTATCACTTCTACTTTACTTTGGAAGCTTAAACTAACGGCTAGTTTCAAATGTCATGTTTTCTCTTGAACATTTCTAAACTGACTTTGTCTCTGAAATACTACTAACATTTGCAAAGTATGTTTCATGATAATGTTATAACCATTCTTTGATTCATTCCCATACCGGACAGTAACGGACTTTCTGTGACGTCACACAGCTTCACATATCTCAGCGTGTCAGACAGCTCCTCGCAACTCAGCGTGTCTCACAGCTCTCAATACACTCACTGGTCTGTGTTCAGATATCCACGCTGCAAACATTATTCAGTGTGCTGTGTCTCGCAGCAGGTCACGCCCCTGTCAGCACCTGCAGTTTGTGTGTCTCATATCTCCCACGCTTCAGTGCTTATTACAAAGAACTCTACCTCTCTTATATGGGCTTGAACTATACTAAATGACAAAAGTTGTTATTAATACTAATACTTATTTTCAGTCTCTTATTACTTATATGGTATAACAATAATATATAACCATATAAAGTCTTACTGCCCTTCGTTATAAAAATCACTCTGAGTAAATACAGTCTATGCTGATATAATAGCCTGTACTCCAGTTGTGAAACAAATATAATTTATTTAAACTCTGCAGTTAGGAACCTGATACAAAGAAAGGTTTACTTACAATTGCTATTCAAATAATCTTATGAATTTGATTAATTTGTCTCTTCTGCATATTACTGAAGAGGTGGTCTTTTTTTTATTAGGAAAGGTTTTGTCATGCCCACATGGGGTTTTAAACTCTGGTTGTATCCCATTGACTTACCACTGAGCCACCAGCGGACTTCTAGTTGTGGATGCATTCCTTTTTGTTTTCTGCTTTCTCTCTCAGGCTCTCTGGCTCCACCTCATGTCAGCTGTTGGTAATGTGCAATTACCAACAGACTATTTAAACCTGCCTGGGTAATCAGTCTTTGCCCTGACATTGAGTCTATGCTGTTGTTTGTGAAAGAAGAACCCTTTTGCCTTGAAGCCTGAGTTTAACTTACCTGCTGGATTTTCTTCCTTGCCTGTTTTCTAACCTCTGCCTGCCTGAACTGCCAAGGTCTGTGTTAACCTCTTGCTTGCCTGAACTGCCAAGGTCTGTGTTAACCTCTTGCTTGCCTAAACTGCCAAGGTCTGTGTTAACCTCTTGCTTGCCTAAACTGCCAAGGTCTGTGTTAACCTCTTGCTTGCCTGAATTGCCAAGGTCTGTGTTAACCTCTTGCTTGCCTGAACTGCCAGGACCTGTGTTAACCTCTTGCTTGCCTGAACTGCCAGGACCTGTGTTAACCTCTTGCTTGCCTGAACTGCCAGGACCTGTGTTAACCTCTTGCTTGCCTGAACTGCCAGGACCTGTGTTAACCTCTTGCTTGCCTGAACTGCCAAGACCTGTGTTAACCTCTTGCTTGCCTGAACTGCCAAGTTCCCGTGCTGTGATACCAGCTCCTGTATTCCTAATCTGTCATTATGCCTAAAAGTAAGAAGGCTACATTAGCCCCAGTGAATAAACTAGAGCCTGTAACTGAATATGCCTCTGCGAATGAGCTTCACTCCCCAGACCCAACACCAAGTGTGACAGGTTTATTTTAATCATTTGGTTAGTTAAATGAATAATACTTTTTTTGAAATTTAAAACATGAATCTTCTTACACAATCAGTAGGGTTTCCCAAACCTCACATTTGTATTAAATGTTGGACATTTCCATTACATGAGCAAGAAAGAGGATGATACTTACTTTACCCAAATCAAAAAGATCCACTTGAAAAACATGTCCAAAACTCTGTAAAGCAATATCCCTGTAAACCAGGAACTGCGGATCACTCAATCCCATACACAGTCCAGTAATCAAAAAGAACACCTGAAAAGATGCAAAGCACAACATAAATATCGGTGAAGAATTTAGAGGAAGTTCTCAACTGAATTACAGAAGATCTACTGGACAAAATGGACTGCATCAGTTGTGTCCCTTATTGACATAACTGATGCAGATAGAGGATGTGATTTTTAAACATCATTCTAATTTACTTCTATTATCTAGTTTGCTTTGTTCTCTTGATATACTTTGTTTAATAGCATACCTAGGTAGGCTCAGGAACAGCAATGCACTAATGGGATCTAGCCATTGATTAGTGGCTGCACATATATGCCTCTTTTAACTGGCTCCCCCATTTTATTCCGCTAGCTCATAGTAGTACAATGCTACTATTTGAACAAAGGATACATAGAGAATGACACATATTTGATAATATAAGTAAATTGAGGAGTTGTTTAAAAGTGTATGCTCTATCCGAATCATGAAATAAAATATTTGGGATTCATGCCCCTTTCAGAATAAATGCAAATGAAGGTTATATTCCACTAATAAATATGTATACTACAATGGATTAAGATCTTGGGTATCTCTATGATAGTATCAATGTAATATTAAAATACTCATGTAGCAATGATACCCTTATTTTCAGCAATGTTGAACTATTTCAGTAAAATCACAGGGGTTTGACATTGGATCAGGTGAGTTCTTTAAAGTTGGATGAAACTGACAACTTAAAATCAGCTATTGTTAGATATTTACTAAGGGCATGCCAGGTGAAAATAACTAATTACAACCAACTCAGACTGCCCAACTCAATTCAAGTAAGTTTCTCTAGAAAAACAGTAAACTTGTTTGTACAGAAAAAGTAATGTTGACTGGTATCATCACTCATTTTGAATCAACCTTATTTGGCTTTGGCAGACAGATAGATAGATGAGTTTTAAAGAGGAACCTTTGGAGATCCACCTTGCAGTGGTGAAAGTTATCCAGAAGACAAGTTGTTTTAGCCATAAACTCTAAGCCTACACCGCTTTTATTTAAAGCAATTCTAGAGCAGTATTACCTCAAGCTATGTGTCAATACCACTAAAATAGCCAACATGATATGAAATGCTGCATGTTAATAAGAACTATCAGATCACAAGACTGATAGGATTTAGTTACTACTTTGATGCTTTGCCAAGTTGAAAGATTAACCGGTTTATGATTTGATTGATAATCCTGCTGTATTTATAACAGTATTTCTTTACATTTTTTGTTAGCAAATATAAAGGATTAACAGCTATTTTTGTGCTTTTCTTTGCATATTGCATCAAAAGTCTCCTTGTATAGAAACACATTGCTGAATTTGTAAAAACCAATGTCCATAAAAGAAAGACTATTTGAAGTGTCTCTTACCTGAGACTTTGTGGTATTGATGAGTGATCTTATGTTATTTAACAAGGCAATGTCATTATAATCTTTTGCAGACGCATCTGTAAGAACTAGAATGAAAGAGTTGGAGGGCGAATTATTCAATGCCAGCTCAAGACCTTCCAGTGCCAACTCTGGACAATCTCCACCTCCTGAAGCTACCAGACTATTGAAGAAATGGCCAAACTCTGTTTTTGAGTTTGTTACTTTCACAGGTCCAACAGCTACAAAACAAAAATTAAAAAAATATTGTCAATAGACTGTATCAAAACAAAGAAAGTTTTCTGTAATTTGTATATATATGAATATATACATAAATATGTATGTATTTAACACCTACTCTTAATTTCAAATAAGCATTAGATTTTTTTCTGACAAATGTATTTTTTTCTTCCATTTTCTGCAACCCTGTATCATGTGATGTACATCAGCCAATCAGACTAGTACACGTATTCCTTGTGAGCTTGTGCACATGCTCAGTGGGATATTGTTCCCCAGAAAGTGTGCATATAAAAGACTGTACAAAATTTGATGAGTTAATTTCCAAGTAAATTAGAAAGTGTCCTAAAACTGCATGCTCTTTCTGAATCATAAAAGTTAATTTTGACTTGAGTGTCCCTTTAAACCGCGATCGAGCGTGCTTTTGAAATTAACAATGTCATTGCAAGGGAGCAATATTTGCACTTTCCAACCGTAAACTCATTCTCAGTAGCACGCACGGAAATAACAAAACTGAGCTGAGATTATGGGTTTGGGGAAGCACAAATATGTGCTCAACTTGAAATTTAGCCCTTTTAGTCAACTTGTAATCTAGCCCTTCTAGTCAACGTGTAATCTAGCCCTTGTCTTCACCAAAACAACACCACAAGCTCTCTGAACATACATGGTGTTCGAATTCTGATGATTTAGTCACGCTTAGCATATGCGCCTATACCACTGAAACAGTAATACATTTTACCAGAAGCATCTTTACTAATAGACGTATATTGCAAAAATGTTTCTGTTCAAAACTGAAATGCCCCGATGTATATATCAGTTTTTTTTTTGTTTTTTTTTAATATTCATCTTTATTTATTTTGTAAAAATATAACAATAAAAGACAATAAAAGATATAGAAAAGAAACCATTTTTACATTTCACCATTCAATATAACATACAGGTAGCAACAAGTGACATGATACGTAGGGAAAAGCATCCCCCCCAAATGTCCCGTTTGTTTCCTTATTCCTTCACATATGTGCTATGGGTACTGAGAGTTCTAATTGAAAAGGAAAAGATTGAACAGACTAATCATGCCCTCAGGATGTTTTAATTATTGGGCATCCGGGAGTGGGACTCCCCCCACAAACTGCTCATAGTTGAAATTGCAATTGGCTACCCGCCCGCAATGGGCCTTACTTACACGAGGTAGAAATGGTAAGAAAAGAAAGAAAGATAGATTAGATTAAGTCACCAACTGTACCCACCACTGACTGTTTTAATTACAAGTTAGGTATTTGTGCAGAGGGCAAGAGAGAATTTAATGTGTACATATCCCTTTATCTAAATCAAAAGTTATGTACCTGCATATATATTAGATTCCCAGAGGAAGACCATGTCTTGGAATAGTGAAAGTTGGCCTAATTTAAGGTAGTAAAACCTCTCGAGCAGGAGATTTTTATTGACTAAATCTTTCCATTCTGAAATCGAGGGTATGCGAGTGGATTTCCACAATTTTGGGATCAGCTGATTGGCTGAGTTGAGCAGAATCTGAAACAAATGTTTTCTTATTTTGCAGGAAATGGGGGGGGGATGGCTCAGCATTATTATATCTGGGGATGGTGAGATATCTGTATTCAAGGTTTTATTAATGTTCTTAAAGACCCCGGACCAAAATGTTTTAATATTTCTACATTCCCACCATATGTGTGAGATGTGTCCTTCATGTCCGCAGCCCCTCCAGCACATCCCTGAGGATTTCTTGAAGATATATTTAATTCTAGCTGGGGTTAGGTACCACCTCATCATTATTTTAATGTTGGTCTCTTTTGCTTGCGCCGAGTGGCCTGAGTGAGTTAAGTTCGCAAATCTGCGAGCCCAAACTTTCAAGGATGTGTTAGTATTATGCTCTTTATCCCATCTTTTGGTGTATGTAGGAGGGTGAGGGAATGTATTTGATAGTACGATTTTATAAAGTTTGGAGATCGTCCTTTTTGTGGGGTCTCTGGTTATGCATAATTGCTCAAAGGGTGTAAGAGGGCGAGTCAGATCTTTTTTGTATTTATGGGAGATTATGTAATGCCTCATCTGATGTATGCGAAACCAGGAAGATAGAAAAGGATGTTCCAATAAACTAAGTTGGTTTTTATCTTTTATTTTACTAGAATTTTCTAGCAATGAATGTATTGGAAGCGATTGCGGAAGATCAGGGACATGTAGGTATTCTGGTAACATTCCTGGGTTAAATTCTGGATTATTTAATAAGGTGGTAAGTGGTGAATATCTGGAGGAGATTTTATTAGGAGGATTGCTAATTAGTCTCCAGTCTGACCAGGTTTCGTTAGTGATTGAAGAAGAAGAGATTGTGTACTTATTAAAGCATGCAGGGTTCCAGCATATATCTTGTAATTTGTGTGGGGATGCTAGAGCATTTTCAATGTGAATCCATCGCCTAGAGTTTGGGCCATCAAATCTACACCAATCCGAAATTCTCTGTAGAGAGATCGCTAGTTTATAGGAAAGGAGATGGGGAACTCCCAGTCCTCCTTCCAGGGGGGATTTAAAGAGAGTGTTTTTATTAATTCGCGGTGGCCTACGTCTCCAAATGTAGTCGTTAATAATTTTTTGCATAGTAGCGAGGTCTTTCTGTATACCCGAGATCGGGACCGTCTGCAAGATGTAGAGAGCTTTGGGGAGAAGGGTCATTTTTACCGCCTGGATCCTACCTAGCCAGGATATATTTTTGGGGAGCCATTTGGACGTGAGAGTCTGGAATTCTGTTACTAATTTTCCGTAATTGTGTTTTCTTAAATCTGTTTTATCTGGGGATATATGTATGCCTAGGTATTTTAGATATTTTTTCTGTTGTTTCAGGGGACATGTCCTAGTTAATATATCTAAAGAGTAAGGGGAAAGGTTAATGGGTAGATATTCCGATTTGGACAGGTTTACCATAAAATTGGATATGGTGCCGAATTGCGTGAGTTCTGAAATAGCCACTTGTGTGGACGTAAGGGGTTCTGTTAATGTCAGGAGTAAGTCATCTGCGAAGATGGCGAGTTTGTGAGTCTGGTTATCTATGGTTATCCCATTAATTTGGTTGTTGAGTCTAATTTTAATAGCTAGTGGCTCTAGGGACATAATGAAGAGAAGCGGGGATAATGGGCAACCTTGCCTAGACCCGTTCCGAATCTCAAATGGATCAGAGAGTGTACCATTGATTTTTATACATGCTGTAGGGTTGGTATATAGGGCTAAGATTTTGTGGATAAAGGAGTTTGGTATATGAAAATGTTGTAAGGTTGCCTGCAAGTATGTCCAATCTAAACGGTCAAAAGCCTTTTCGGCATCTGTGGACAGAAAGATGGATGGGATTTTGTTTTGTGTTATATATTCGAGTAAATTGAGTACCTTGACCGTATTGTCCTTGGCTTCCCTGTGTGGCACAAAGCCGACCTGGTCCTGGTGGATGATTTTTGGGAGAATTTGATTGAGTCGTGTGGCTAGGATCTTAGCATAAATTTTTAGGTCGACATTAAGCAACGAAATCGGTCTGAAGTTTGCTGGGGTATTTGGGGGTTTACCGGGCTTGGCTAAGACAGATATATTTGCCTGTAGCATGTTGTCTGGGAATTGTAGTATTTCTGGGATGGAATTAAAAAGGGACGTTAAATGTGGTATTAGGAGCTTTGCAAAGGTTTTATAGTATAGGCCCGTGAAGCCGTCGGGTCCTGGGGCTTTGTTTTGCTTTAGTTGTTTTATTGCATCTTGTATCTCAGATGCTTGGATAGGTGAATCTAGATGTTCGCGTTGTTCTGAGGTTAAATGTGGTATTGGAATTTGGTCTAAATATTGATTACATAGTTGGAAATGGGCTTGGGGGTCTCTCGCGGGAAAGAGATTGTAAAGTTTATGGTAAAATTCTTTAAATTCTTTTGCTATGTTTTTGGTATCTTCTATGTGCTTATCCTGAGTGGATTTAATGGAGTGAATATATGTTTTCTGCTGTTGGTTCTTTAGCGCCCTGGCCAAAATTTTCCCCGGTTTATTACCCTCCCTGTAAAAATTTTGTTGAATACGAAGTTGCTGTTTTTGGGCTTTAGTTTGGAGGATGGCGTTTAGTTTCTCTCTAGCTGTTTTAATGCGTTCAAGGATAGCGTTGTCTGTGGGGTTGATTTTATGTGCATAGTCTAAATCAGCTAACTCTGTGGTGATAGTTTCTACCTCTTCCCTACTTTTCCTATTGATTTGTGCTCTGGCTTTGATGAATTCCCCTCTCATGGTGCACTTGTGTGCTTCCCAAACAGTAGCTGTGTTAACATCCGATGTGTTATTTAAAGAGAAATATGATTTTATATGTTTTGTAAATTGCTTTATCAGACTTGGGTTTAGGAGCATAGAGTCATCTAGTCTCCATTGGAAAGACCGGAATGGAGCTGAGGGCCAATTAATAACACAGGTAGCTAATGAGTGGTCTGACCATGCTGTATGTTTTATGCCTGAGTGTTTGGTGTGAGAGAGGATTAGATGGTCTACAAAAATGTAGTCCAGTCTGGAGTAACTGCGGTTAGGATGCGAGAAAAAGGTATAATCTCTTTTTTGAGGGTTAAAGAATCTCCAGGTGTCGTGTAAGCCCAGTAATTTCAAATTTCCCCATATATTGATAAGGTTTGGAGTTTTGACTCTATTGTTTGGGTTTGAACAGTCCATCGATGGGTCTAGTGGAAAATTAATGTCTCCTGCTAGTATTAGGGAGCCTGTAACTTCTCCAACTAATAGATCTGTTATCGTAGCTATAAATTTATCCTGGTGTGAGTTGGGGGCATAGATATTCATTAGAGTTACTGGTTTACCATAAAGGAGGCCCTTTAAACACAAGTACCTTCCCTCTTTGTCTGAAATTAATTGTGTTTTGGTAAAGGGGATGGATCTATGAATTAGAATACTAACTCCGTTAATTTTTTTATTTGGGTGGGTACTATGATAATGTACTGGATAATTAGAGGAAAAATATTTAGGGTAGTTTTTAGCCTTAAAATGGGTTTCCTGGAGGAATAGGATGTGACCCCCTTGTTTATGGAAGTCCAACATAGCCATTCTCCTTTTATTGGGACAGTTTAAGCCCTTAGCATTTTGTGTAAAAAGAATAAGTTCCTGCTGTTTATGACTATTCATGTGTGGGAAGTGTATAGAAGCTCAATTTGGTTGGTGATTTGGGATATATTTTGCGTTTGATGTGTAGGCACAGTTGGTGTACAGAGAAGAAGAAGAGAAGAGAGAGGAGAAAGAGGGAAAAAAAAAGAGAGAAAAAAGAGGAAGAAAAAACATATTGACAACTTACAATACTAAACAAATACTCAATGAGTAACATTTTCTCTACAAGGAGATAATCTCCCGACCGTGAGAGAGCAACAAAACTCTATTAGACATCATTCCTTGGCAAAGATTGATTTTTTTTTTTTTTTTTTTTTTTTTTTTCCCTTGCAAGGACAATTAGCAACAAACTAAGAACTCTCAACATTCAACCATTGACATGCCTAGTCTTGGAATAGTGTTGTGGATAAACTCAACATTCTCTAGCAAGTCGAGTAATACAGGAAGGCATGCAAAACAACTGTATAATATCAAATAACATTAGATAACATTAGACATCATTAGATAACCTTAGGTGAAAATAAATACCACATGAAGGGCCTTCGAGGCAGAAGGAAAGCCCTAGGTCCAGTGAGGAGTCTGAAGAAAAAGGCAGCACCAGTTAAAGGGTGCCCTTTAAAGATGAGGAAGTTCATGACCAAAAAGGTCAATTGGGGATTCATGAAATGAGTTCCATTATCAATCTTTTTCCATCATTACAGGAGATGTAGGCATGGCGGACTTCCGTGCTTTCTTTTGGATCGCCTGTTGCCAAATCCCTCTTTGAGGAAGTGGTGTTGGGGATTTCCTCCGCTTAGATTGATCTTCTTGATGAGCAGCTAAATCCTCTGTTGGAGGGGGAGGAACATCCAAGTCCTTGCATATGAGCGCAATGTCTTTAACTGATGTGCAGGTTAGCCGCCTGCCTTTCCATATAATAGCCAGGTGAAACGGAAATCCCCAGCGGTATGGGATATTCTTATCCCTCAACAGTTCTGTGAGTGGTTTAAGTTCCTTTCTTTTGAGGAGAGTACGTTGGGAAAGATCTGCATACATTTGTAACTCTGAGTTCTCATATCTTATGGGTTGCATCTCTCTGGCTAGTTTCATGAGGTTTTCTTTCACTTGAAAGTTGGTTATGCGGACGATAACGTCTCTTGGTGGTTGGCCCACTTGCGGTTTAGGGCGCAGGGCCCTGTGTGCTCTATCTATGTCCACTTTTATTGGTATTTCTTCTTTCTTTAGGAAGCCAAAAAAATCCTGTAAGTACTGTTCCAGGTCTGATGGTGAAATAGCTTCTGGGATCCCTCGAAGTCGGATATTATGGCGTCTGCTTCTATTTTCAGCGTCATCTAATTTATCCTCTAACTCCATGATAGTAGCACCTTGATGCTGTATGGTGTTGTTTAAATCAGTTAACGCTTCTGAGTGTAAATCTTGTGTATTTTCGAGAGTTTCAACCCTGTATCCAATCTCTGAAATATCTTTTTTGAGGTCTGATATTTCGTCCTTGATGCACTGTTTAACCTGAGTTATTAATGTAGAGAAATCTTTTTTAGAAGGGATAGAGTTAAACAGTGCTTTAGGAATTGTGATAGATTCAGATGTCTGATCACTGTCTGAGTCTGAGGAGCTGTGATATGATGCTTGATCTGGTGGGTTTGCATCTGTGGGGCTAGGAGCCTTAGCTTCCAAGGTCTTGAAGAAGTTGTTGACAGTGTGAGCTGGTGTCTTCAGCTGTTTAATGTTTTTACTTGGTTTGCTGCCTTTTTTTGGAGACATTATTAGGTGTGAATATACTGCCCACAGTTGGTCAGATAGTGTGGTAAACGTAGTTCATACAGATTGATTTACTCCCAAAGAAGTGTGTGTAAGAAATAGAACCTCAGTCCAAACAGACAGCCCCCCAGGGTTAGCTAGGGTCTTGTATATTTATCGACTTTTCTTTAAGCTCTAGAAAAGGTGTTGGAAGGCAAAAAGTTCATTGTGCTCTTTATCCTTGCTGTTAGTTATTACATTAAAGTTAGAAGTTAAATGGAGATATCATCCTCAAGCAAGTAAAGCCATAAACATAATTTTTGAGTTCAGTTTACACTGTATTATTAATGGTGCTTTGTATCTCTGTAGGTGAGGTTTAAGCTATCCAAAGGTATTGCTATCAAGCGGTGTATATAACCATAAGGTTGACTTATACATTTATTTCTGCACAATATATGTTTCCTGTGTCACAGATCTCACCCTTTAGATGGTTTCAGGCCTTGTCGGTGCGTCTGTTCAGGTGCGCTTAAGCGATGCGCGCACTTCACTGCAACACAGGCTGTGGCCTGCACCGGGAGGTTTATGTTCGCTCCGGATCCGTAGTGATAGATGTTCGTCTGGTGACGAACAGGTTGAGGGGTAAGTCCGGTTGTGAGGTGAAGTCGGGTAAGCACTTCAGGCTGATGCGGTTCTTCTCTGTGTATCTCACAGCTTCTCCATGTTACCGCTGTGATGGCGCAGCTCTATATGTCTTGGTGTGCAGCAAACTAATGAAGAGGTCTCAAAAGACCCACGGGTGATCCGTTATCTTGTTCCATAGGTCACTATCTCACATATTAGCTTGCGGGTAGCCAAAGTAAACTGAATGGCACTAGCCTTTAACGCTCTCTCACGGATAGGGCTCAGGAGCTCAGATGAAAGCAGCCATCTCCTAGGCTGGCTAGCTCCGCCCCCCGTATATATCAGTTTTTGCCTTTTTCCCTTTAAAATTTCCTATAAAAATAAACTCCCTGAAGCAAATTGACTTTATTTTTTAGTAAATCCACCTATAAATTACCTATTTTTTAAAGAATGAGTTTAGAATTAAGTTTACTTTCTACATTGAACTAAAAGTAAAAATTTGCAAAATTAGCAAGAAGAATCCATACTTGGGTCATTAAACTCGACCATAGTATATTGCCTCACACCACATGGGAACCGTGCAGTTACTCGATCAAGAAGCCAACTGTTTACAAGCTTCAGCTGAAGAAAATCATCATACATGGAACCAGTTGTATCCACCAGATACGTCAAAGATGAAGACTCTACAGGGGAAAAAAGAGTATAATAAGTTAGGTAATCTCTCATGATCAGATAAAAATTGTACAGGTATTTCAGTGTTTTTAGCATGTTCAGAGTAATATATTACAGGTGAGCTAATTTCTGTGAAATACACAAATGAGGTAAAATAGGCTCTATGATCAAAGGGGTCCTATGATCAAATATTTTTTAACTTGGAGAGTAATTATAGTATAAACTAAATGGGCTAAACTTAATGAATTATCTAAAAATATTGGGTGGATCCTGGAAATTTCAGAGAGATAAGGGCTGCCTCCCATAAAAAGTAATGAAGCTTTCTGGAATACAGAACCTCGCAGGAGAGAGTTAAGTTAACACAGGAGCACTTGGTACTGATATTAAGTCTCAGTTTGCAGTAAATACAAATTAAACTGAAAGTTTTTACTACAGTTTAACCTGCATTGGCCTCTAGTTTAGTACACATCACTTTTCTGATAGTTAGATAAATGTATTTTGAGCAAACTTTGCCTGCATACAGCTGGCGAGATAAATTAAACCTGCTTGGAGAATATTACGAGAAATATGAGAGATTCAGACACACCCTGAGAACTTCCCTGTCCCTCCCACTTTCTGAAGCTGTCAGGCTTATTTCACGTAGAACAAATACAAAGTGCAAAGTAATTAGTAAATATTACACAGAAATATAGAAAGTATGATCTTAATTTGTTAAAGTTTACAGAAACTTTCAAAGCATAATCAGAAATCATAAAATCGCCTACCCCTTCCCCATTATTGCTGATTATTACCAACGCTTAATTTTTAAGGGGGCCTCATCCATAACTGTCTGAGTCAGCAAAAACTGGGTCAAACAGTATCATTAAACAATTTTATTGTAAATGGTAAACTTAAGCCACAAAAGGAGTTACTGAATCTTGAGGACGGGATATATTCGAATTGGCTGAAATATATGCAATTACATGATTTTTTGGAAGTATATCAAGAAAAGGGAAAGTTTGTAAGACAACTAACAACCTTTGAAAAAGCCTGTCAGGCAGGAACTCCCATGAAGGGTAATATCTCATTTAGTTATACACTTTTAACTACATCAGAGGACATTAAAAATTTTATATATATATATATATATATATATATATATATATATATATATATATATATATATACAAAAATGGGGAAAGGAGACGGGGGAGCAATTAGAAGATACAGATTGGCTACAGATATTTTCTAAGACAGCCAGTTCATCAACCTCCTCTAATATCCAAGGGTTAAATTATAAAATTCTTACTAGATGGTACCTTACCCCGGCCAGACTACACAGCATTTACCCAAACGTTTCCTACCAGTGTTGGAGAGGATGCGGGCTAGTAGGTAGCATGAAACATATATTATATGGTCATCATTTATAAGGTTTTGTGAATGTAATATTTAAAAAAGTGAATGTATTTTTTGTTTTTATCTTTTGTAAATTGAAAAATTAAATTAAAAAAATTCATAAAATCGCAATCCTAAATACACTACTTTATACAGAATATAAATGCATTTAAAAGCAAAATAGACAGTGCAAAGCTTAAATGTTTTAAAACTTAAAGTATAAAATCAGAAGTGTAAAGTAATATGAAATACAAAGAACAAAGTGTAACAAAGCGCTTGTGTCATGCAGTGCTATTTTGCACTGGGCTTGTCTCTCCTTCACCTTTATAAATGCAGGGAACCTCCCTTAGAGTAATATACTCATTTATATACTTTGAAAAGCAGTGTTTATCGCTGATGCATGCTATGCACTTATTAATAAAATGTTTTTGTGTCCATTAAACATGGTATCCACCATTTATTTCCTTGTATAGACCCTTCGTTTTGATGAGAAGCAGTATAATCTGTTTTTAATCTGTTAAATTGTCAAAATGCTAATAAGGTGATATGTGCAATCAGCATGTTTATTTACAAAAAAATAGAAATATGTGTATACTTCTCTCTTAGGGATTAGAGCAGGAACTTTACGGGGGCAGTGGATACGTGTGTTTGTTGTGTTATTGTTTGTGCTACTTTAAAGGGACAGGAAACCCCCAAAATATATTTCATGATTTAGATAGAACATACAATTTTTAACAACTTCCAATTTACTTTTATTATCAAATTTGTTTCATTCTCTTGATATCCTTTGCTGAAGGAACAGCATTGCCTTACTGGCAGCTATCTGAACACATCTAGTCAGCCAATCACAAAAGACAAATCTGTGCAGGCACCAATCAGCAGCTAGCTCCCACTAGTGTAGTATATGTGTATATTCTTTTTCAACAAGGAATACCAAGAGAACAAAATAGAAGTGAGTTTAAAAGTATCTTAAAAAGAAATGATCTATCTGAATCTTGCAAGTTTAATTTTGACGTTCCTATTCCTTTAATTAGTGTAAAAGTGCTATATTTATATAACTGATTAAGCAGATATTAGCTGGTAATATGCCGTCTGGGGCTTTATCAGCTACTCATAGTTGCAGAATTTAAAAAAGTCAAAAATGGCTTTAAAAAAATGTAGATATTTATCAACAATTTTGAATGTGATCTAATGAAAAGGGACTTCCTCGTGTTAAGCATGGCAATGTCATAATTTAAAACTGTTGCATCTATTTGGATTTTTGTAGATAAATAATTTGATAATCATTAGATACATTTTTCTAAATGATTATAATTGACCCGTTGTGTTTAACCCTGCAAAAAACACATAGGTAAAGTTGCTTTTGGAAGCATTGCCTCTCCCAAGCAGAACATGGCCAGTTAATGGCGGATCTTGCACTTACTGCTCTTGATTGGGTCACAGGTCGTGTTCTGCTAAGCAGCTGCAATGCTTGTGGTGCTTTTACAGAACTTTACCTATGTGTTTTAACTCTTAAAAGGGATTATCTTTTAATATGCTTTAAATTACTAATTTTTGCATTAGAATTTCTCTTTAAAGAGACAGTATACACCAATTGTCATATAACTGCATGTAATAGACACTACTATCAGGCAGTGGCGTAGCGTGGGGGGGGCCACAGGGGCGGTTGCCCCGGGCGCAAAATTATAGGGGGCGCAAAAGCCTCCACCAGACAGTAGACTGTTGTGACAGTCCCAGACTCCAGCGGCGATTTTAACAACCCTGCTGTTCTGTCTTGAGTCACTCTCAGTCTCAATCAATGCAAGTGTGAACTTCCATTGTTTGTCACTTTGTCAGTGTCGTCTGAGTCGCCACGGTCTGTGAGTCTCAGTCTGTGCCGCCGGCGCCTCCTGTAAGTGTGTGTAAATGTAATCTACTGTTTATCCGACTCTACAGTTTACACCACTAGCACGGCGCAGGCGGGTCCTAACTCCTCCCACTCCCAGCGCGCAGGTCAGGAGGGACTGAGGGAGCAATAAGTGGGGGAAGAGCCTGAGCCTGAGGACTGTCTCTAGCGCGTCGTGCCTGGTGCCTGCCCTGCCCGTGACTGTATATTGAAGCCTGGACCGGTAATTAATTTGGGGAGGAGAGGAAAGGGATGTCGGTTGTGGCAGCGGCTTAGCCTTAGTGGCTATATATTTCTTGACTACAAATTGTCAGGACTCAGAGGACTGAGAGGAATGTTAACTGTTGGGAGGCTGGGGTGTAAAGGTGAGCTCAGTGTTCTCTTGGGCCTGGGTAGGAATAATCTGTCTGTAATCCTGTGCTGCTGAGCTCTGCTCCTGCTCCTCTCATCAGTCTGGATGCAGTTTGGCTGCAGTTACGTCTCAGGCTGGCCGCTGTGAGTTTCCATAAAAGTCCTGCTCTCAGGTCATCTACCGCATGCTACCCCCTGCATGAGAAACCACTTCATTCCTGGGCTCTAGATTGTGTGTGAGAAGGGGGTGGTACACTTGTGCATTTGCATTAGAGAGGAAATACAGATACATGGCTTACAGCAATGTCTATCTGCAGCAATATATCAATAAGTTAGAAATACTCAGCAGTGAAAGATAAAGGAGCCAATGACTTAACAAAAGGTAACATTTTCTGAACTTTTGGGATTTTTTCAAAACAGACAGCATCTTGCTTCAAATAGGATGTACATAATGCCAGCAAAGTTAGTTGTACATCATCAAATGTCATTTACAACTGTATTTTATACCAAGGTAGCAATAAAAGGGGTATGGAACCATTAATGTTTTTTGCATATAAAATATTTTTGCAAATAATTGCAGTTTAAAAAAAAAAAAAGTTAGGTTAAAGGGACATAACAGTGCTATATCATTTCATTACACTATTTCATGTTTCTGTGTTTAAGCCCTACAAAGGGGTTAAACACATGGTTAACTATGAGCTCAACCCCTGTATGAACAATAATAGTTATATGGAATGTGCACAAAAAATATCCTTTACCATCTATAAAGTTTTACTTTTGTATGAAATATCTTAGCACTGTATCTTTACTACTCTTCTTTGATATTGACCTTTAAATTTCCTGCAGATTAGTTGGAACCCTCAGGAAAAAAAAAAAGTTTAATGAATATTGGAAATTGTAACAAGTTTAATTTGTTTTATATGTAATTAAAACAAAAACCTGTCTCCTAAGTTGTTGAGCTGGCTCCTAGATTCAAAGCAAATTTGCCAATCCCTACTGTACTGGTGCTAATGTGTTAGGGGGGCGCAATTCTTACCTTGCCCTGGGCGCTGGCAACCCACGCTACGCCACTGCTATCAGGGCTCAAACTTTCAATCCCTAACCTACTAGCCAACTCAAAATGTTACTCGCCACTTTTGATTGCACCCACTACCTACCCATACCACACTCACTAACCCACCCCACTCTTTGCATATGTTTAGCCAATGTGAAACACCTTATTGTGAAGTATTTTTTTAATATTGTTAATGTTTTATACAATAAATTAAATAATGCTACATACAGAAAAAAATAAAATAAGTGCATAGCAATTAGCTACATCAACTAGGGTTCTGGGGAAGCCATCAGCTGGACAAAAAAATGTTGTTGAACTGAGAGAGAGCAGAGAGAGTTGACATTAATGTGAGGTCATAGCAGACCTGGAAAAATTGTTTTATAATTACCATCTCTCATCTGTCTTTCGCTATTCCCTCCTCTTTTCAATCTCTCTTTTTACCCCTCCCTCAGGCCATAGCTTTTCTTTTCTCTCTCTCTTTTCTCTCATATCTCTTAACTCTTTCTTAACCCTCACTTTTTCTCTCCAATCTCTCTCTGCCCCTGTTTACCCTTTCAGAAGTAGCAGTCTAAGCACTAATGGGGTCCCTATAGCCCTAAAGGAATATCATATCCTTGCCCTTTCATGGATATATATAATATCCCTTTAGATAATATTTGTAGCAGGTAGCCCAACATTCACTCACTCATTTTCACTCGCCACTGTTACATTTTCAATCGCCATTGGCTAGTGGGCTAGTGGAAGTTTTGAGCCCTGCTACTATAAAGAAGACTATGCACAGATACTGATGTAAAAATTCAGTATAAAAAACTTTTAAAAACTTTGTTAGAAGTTTCTAGTTTAGCACTGTTGATGAGGTTAGGCTGGGTCATCCATTGAAAGTGGCTGAGAAAGCAGGAAGAGCAGACACCCACACACACACACACCCATCCCCTGTGTATGAAAATACTCTTTAGGCAAACAAAAGCAACAGGAATCTGTAGACTTGGGTCTATATCTGATACCTTGGGGCTTGGTTAGGAGTCTGAAAATCAGCACAATGTTATTAAAAAATAAGCAAAACTATACATTGTTACAAAAACACTCCTAAATGGGCTACATAAATGGATCATCTACAAAACATTTATACAAAGAAAAATCTAGTGTATAGTGTCCCTTTAAGTCCTTAGGACATATTAAAGAAATATGGGCCATAGCATCTGAATATGAATAAATCGTGCATTCCGGATAGACGCTCTATCGTCTTACATCTGTTATTTTGGCTGCTGTTTATGGTGTTCCAGCAATCTGGATAGACAATGTATCGGATGGTTCCTGAGACCGGAGGTCCAGTGACCTTGCCCACTGTAGAGGCCAGCCTGCTCCTACTAGCACAAGGGAGTGCTATTTATTTTGTGACTACATTTATCTTCGTATGTAATTCTTTCTGCCTATATAGATTACATGATGCTGCGGCTTCTAATTGTTTTATGGGAACATTTCTACTGAATTTAAAGATTGTGCAATTGAGCAAAAAGATAAAACAAAATATATCCTTATACAAAATCTACTACAAATACATCATCTGTAAATTAAAAAAACAATATAACTGATATTCAAATGAATTTTCTGCTACAGCACCTTATGGAATATTTATGAATATGAAAACCACATAATACTTTTCAAAGCTAACAGATTTATGTTATAGGAAAAGTCTCTTAATAGGTACAAGTTCTTTTTAATTCTAGAAAATAAATGTAATTGGTCTTAGACATTAAAGGGAGATAAAACCTATTTTTTTTTTTTTTACATGATTCAGATAGAGCATACAATTTTAAACAACCTTCCAATTTACTTCTATTACCACATTCTCTTTGTTTTCTTGTTATCCTTTGTTGAAAAGCAGAAATGTACATTTAGGAGTGTGCACGTTTCGGCAGTACTATATAACATCAGTTTTACAGTAATGTTATTGGTTAGCAAGAGCATTAAATGGCAGCACTTTTTCCTGTTATATACTGCTACACACATGTGCACACTACCTATGTAGATATCTCTTCAACGAAGAATAACAAGAGATTAAGCAAATTTGAAAATAGAAGTAAATTGTAAACCTTTTTTAAATTGTATTTTCTAGATGAATCATGAGAGAACAAATTTGGGTTTCATGTCCCCTTAAAGAGACACAACTATAGGAAATGTAGTTAATTATAGCAGTATATTTTGTGATACATTTCCTACAGTGTATGTGCTTAAAGGTACAGTAAACACATTTGTAATTACAAGACATTTCTGTTGTGCTGCTACAGCATAAAATATCAGCCAAGTCTAAGCATTTTTAAAACAAATTAACTTCCTTTTTACTGCAATTCTTTTTCAGTAGCCAAACTCCACTAACCATTTGCCTTATTTAGAAGAGCCAATCTGGGCTTTAATACACAGACAAAAAGGCAACTCACTGTCATAAACTTAGTATAAAGTGCCTTGATTACCAGATAAAACCATTTTAGGGACAGATATGAAGCATAGTTATCCTTGATAAGTCAGCAGGTATATTTCAAGTTCTGAGAATTAGAAATTCCTATATTTTCAGAGCTAAATTACATGACAAGGAGTCAAAATAAAAAATTACAAATAGTTTTTATTACACATAACTAAATATTTTATATAAAAAAATCTCAAGTTGTTTACTGTCACTTTAACTCCTCTTAAAATATTAAATAGTTATTTAAACTTGTTCACTGAAAAGTTCCCATGCTGCCCTTCAGAAAGCATACGTGAGGATCAGTCAATTAATGGCTAAAAATGGACTACCTGCAGCCTTTCACTGGCTGGGTTGCACATTTTCTGAGGGCACTATAGTTGAGAGCTGGATGCAGGGTTTGCCTATGCATTTAACCATTTAGCAGGGGTTAAGCACATAGGCAGTGGAGAATTTATGACAATAAATGGTTCTAATGAAATAGATCCCTTTACTTTACTTTTACATTATTATTATTATTAATAATAATAAAAATAATATTGATAAAAATATTAATGTACTTCTAATAACAACATTAGAAGTTGCTGGGTCACAGACATTAAAGGGACAGTTTATCCAAAATGTCTCTCCCTTTTAATTTGTTCCAAATGATTTATTTTACCTGCTGGCGTGTATTGCATTGTTTACAAGTAGCTCCTTTACCCTTTTTCGGCATTTGAAATAGCTGATTTAGCTTGGGGTATCCCCACCTATACTAAAAGTTTTTGGACTTACGTCCAGGCTATTTACAGGCAATGTAAACAAAGCCTGCAGAATAAATTACACTGCCAATGGGATGTGTTGTAGAGATAACTAATGAAATTATCATTTTAAAGTATTGTGGTTTGTTTTACAAACAGACACAAGATAAGGAAGCAAGTGTGTGTACACAAAGTGATAACATAATGAGATGTGATATTACCTGCAAGCTCATCCCATAGCACAAAACCAGCTATTTCAAATACACAAATAAACCTGAAAATGCAATTTCTCATACTTTTTTATACTCTGCAGCTGGTACAACAAGTCATTGGAATTACATTAAGGGAAAAACAATTTTACTGTGTACTGTCCCTCTAAAGGCATACAATAATTTAACTTTTACTCTTTGATTATCATGTATCCTTATTCTAAAAAGCATTTTTCATTCTTCGATTTGGCAATCAATATTTTGAAAGAAAGAAAAAAATAGTAATATAAATATTCCTACCTGTTTGTCCAACACATAGCTTTGACTTTCCCACTGTGCTGTAAGCAGATCCTGTAAAAATAATAATTGTCATAAATACTGTATTTTATAATACAGCAGCGTCATCGTTGTTATCAGCACTATATGATGGCTTTAAATTGACTATATTAACTAGTAGACTCAACATAGCGATATATATATATGTAAATAATATATGTAAATATAATAGAAAGGTTAAAAAAATAGCAAATATATATCACTTAAAGAGACAGTATTTTGACACGTAGAAGCCAGATTACAGGTGGCGCAAACACTGCTGAAAGTAGACTTTTAATGTGGGCGGGTTAACGCTTGTGTTACAAGTTGTTTTCACGCAAGCAAATCTACTGCGCCCTAACTTCAGTACTTCGGATATCGCAACCGTGTTAACTCCCCATAGATTTTAATGAAGCAATCTTTAAAAAAATAGAAACTAACACTTATTGTTTGAGCGCTAACCCAACACAGCATTAGACCAACAGCGTTATACCCGAAGTGAGCTATGAATAGTTTACATTCCAATATTCTTCACATAGAAGAAAATATGCTTTCTATTTTTAAATATATATATATATAATTATCTTGTAAATTATATAGCTATGCCTAATTATATAACTATATAAAAGCAGTATATATAGGTATAGAAACATTCTGATATTTATAGGGATATATATTTAAAAATACTAAGAAAATTTTCTACTATGTAAAGAACAATGGAATGTAAAATATTTTTTTGAAATACACAGTAAAAAAAATAACATTGATTAAAAGTGATCTTTCAAGTTTTAAGGTATTTGAGTGGAAAGGGCTCAAAGTATATATATGTATATGTGTGTGTGTGTGATACAATCATTTCTAGCACAATATTTTCATGTACGTGTACTTCTTTAATAAATCTACTAACATTCTCTTATTTTTACACAAATAAATATGTTAAAACACTTACCTAAATTAGGTTTTGTTGTCAAATATGCCACACAGGCAGGGAGCAATAAAACCAAAAGTAGCAAATGCATTTTCTTTGTTATTTACCTTTTAATAAAAAAATTTACTCTATAGTATTATTTTTCATACTGCAAATTACCAGCCGTATCAATTGCTCACTGAGACCATAAAGTTTCTATGCGCTGAAACTTCATAGAGTCTGTTTACCCTCCTTTTATAAAGGATTCAAAAGAGGGGGGGGGAGTTCTGCAGACATCTTTATCAATCATCTGGTTGAATAGAGACATATTTTTAGCCGGTGTTTGACTTCTTGTTTGGTCCTTCAGTGTGATTTAAGGAGATAAGAAACTTAAAGGGACAGTCTACTTGAACATGTTTATTGTTTAAAAAGATAGATAATCCCTTTATTATTCCCAAGTTTTGCATAACTAACAGGGTTATATTAATATACTTTTTACCTCTGAAATTACCTTGTATTTAAGAATCTGCAGACTGCCCCTTATTTCAGTTCTTTTGACAGACTTTCATTTTAACCAATCAGTGCTGACTCGTAAATAACTCGACAGTAGTGAGCACAATGTTTATCTATATGACACACATGAACTAGCACTGTCTAACTGTGAACAACTGTCAAAATGAACTGAAATAAGAGGCAGCCTTCAAGGGTTAAGAAATCAGTTTGAGCCTACCTAGGTTTAGCTTTCTACAAAGAATACCAAGAGAACAAAGCACATGTGATAATAAAAGTAAATTGGAATGTTGTTTAAAATTGCATGACCTATCTGAATTATGAAAGTTAAATTTTTACTAGACTGTCCCTTTAACCCCTCTATAATATGTGTTGAATGTGCATAGGGTAGTAAAGTTGATTGCTTTTGCTAAACTTTTTAAGCTGAAAACTTAAAGGAACAGTAAACTCAAAATGAAACATAAATGGATTTGATAAAGCATACTATTCTGGACAACATTCCAACTTACTTAAATTATCAATTTGCTTAGTTCTTTTGGTATCCATTGTTAATCAGTAATCCTAGGTGATCTCAGGAGCGTGCAGGTGTCATTCATCTGGCAGCAGTGTTTGCAACAATGTTTGTAGTAATGTTATACATAGTTACAAACACTATAGTCATACAATGCTACAGATACTCAGATACATTATATCTGTATATATCTATACTTGTATATATTCATATAGATATATAGGTATAGATATATATTTTACAAAAACACTATCAGATATATAGAGAATTATATATTTAAAAATAAAAATAAAATTTCTTCTATGTGAAGAACACTGTAATATAAAATAATAGCAACTCCCTTCGAGTTTAGCGATGTAGGTCTAAAGTGGCATCGGTTATCGTGAGGTTTGAGGGTTTTTAAAGCTTGTTTCATTGAAATCTATGAGGGGAAAAAGTTAACACGGTCACAATATCTGAAGTCCTGAAGTTTACGCACGCAAATTATTTACTTCCAACTTTAATACAAGTGCTAACCCACCTGTGTTAAAAGTTTACTTTCAGCTGTGTTTGCACACAAGCAGAAACAAAGTTAGCGCGCCACTTGTAACCTGGCCCATTGTGTTTAAAACATAACCTTGTATGTGATATGAAACCCAAAATGTTTCTTTCATGATTCAAATAGAGCATGCAATTTTAAACAACTTTCAAATTTACTTTTAATCTTTCTTTGTTTTCTTTGTATCTTTGTTTGAAAAGCAGGGACATAAGCTTATGAGTCAGCCCATTTCTTCAGCACTATATGGCAGCAGCTTTGTAAGACTGTAATCCATTAGCAAAACCATTAGATAGCAGCACTATTTCCTGAAATTTAGTGCTCCAGGTATCTCTTCAACACAGAATTTCATGGGAAGAAAAGCTAATTTGATATTAGGAGTAAATTGGAAACTTTTTTTAAATTGTTCACTTTTTTTGGGGGGGAGGGGGTTATATGCCTTTAATGAACACAAAGATACCATTTTTAAAATGGGTCAATTAAAACAATTTGCTTCATCATTTTACTATCTATTAATTTGGATATACTTATATTATATATATATATATCAGAATGAAAAAACGTCACTCTCTGGACTTAAAATAAAAGATTACCTTTATTAGTATAAGTTTAAAAGCGGCATTTATGCCACTTTTTAACTTGTACTAATAAAGGTAATCTTTTTTTTTTTAAGTCCAGCGAGTGCAGTTTTTTCATTCTGGCATACTACTTTTCTTAGATGCGCACTCTGGCAGTTACTGACAAACGAAGGACTGTGCTTATCCTTTATGGACACTGATTTATAATGATTTATATATATATATATATATATATATATATATATACAATCTACACCCAGTTTTACTCCTTTATATACAATCTACACCCAGTTTTACTCCTTTATATACAATCTACACCCAGTTTTACTCCTTTAAAATATTATGGTGAGAGGTCATTCAATTATAGGTTAAGACTATAGAAAGTAGCTGATATCCTGATATAATCAGTAATAAAATGTAACCTGAGCAAATGTACATAAAATACTAATAAATGAGCTGTCACTGTTCTCATTTACAGTATGTAAGTCAACAAACTATATATAACTCATACAGTTACATCTAGTTGCAACAGGTTGGAAAAGCAAATATTTTAAGACCTAACATTGTAAAACATAGTGATATATAATGTAACTATCTACAAAACATCAGACAAAAGCCGTAGAGAGGTTGCTTCCTAGGAGACTTTCAGTATCCAAACAGACCATCCGTTAAATAGCTATAAAATACTAAACTGTTTTCATTTGATTTTTTAAAAATAGTTATGTTGTATACACAGTGATCTAAAGCAGTTTAATCATTATATTCTTCATAAGTAATATTTCTTTGCTGTTAAATGGATACAACCATTGTTATTTTGCAAGTTATTTTTTAAAGTTAATTAAAATAATTTAATAATTTTATTCACTGGAGTTAGATCATCTTTTTTTTCTTTCTTTTTTTAACAAATCTAATTTTATTTATTTTTTCTTTGTGGAATTTGCATTTTAAAAATTAAAAAATTAAAACAGTTTTACTTTTGAAAAATTTGGAAAAATAAAAATTGCTTGCAAATTTTCCATTAAAGGGACATTACAGTAAAAAAAATATATTCCCTAATTTGTTAGAGCATTTAATTTATGAATAGGAACCCTTTAATATTATTTGTTTCACCCTCGCAAAGAGGTTAAACATATGGTAGAAGTACAGATCAGGACCCACAGAGCACTGCAGGTCCCGAGCTTCCCTAACACTGATTCAATTAGCCGTGCTGGTATTCATCCCAGCCACGCTTATATTCATCCCAGCCGCACTTGTATTCATCCTAGCCGCGCTTGTATTGATCCCAGCCGTGCTTGTATTGATCCCAGCTGCGCTTGTATTGATCCCAGCCACACTTGTATTGATCCCAGCCGCGCTTGTATTGATCCCAGCCACGCTTGTATTGATCCCAATCGCACTTGTATTGATCCTAGCCGCACTTGTATTGATCCCAGCCGGACTTGTATTGATCCCAGCCGCGCTTGTATTGATCCCAGCCGCGCTTGTATTCATCCTAGCCACGCTTGTATTTTTCCCAGTCGCGCTTGTATTGATCCCAGTCGCACTTGTATTGATCCCAGCCGTGCTTGTATTCATCCCAGCCGTGCTTGTATTCATCCCAGCTGCCCTTGTATTCGTCTCAGCCGCACTTGTATTCATCCCAACCGCGCTTGTATTCATCCCAGCCACGCTTGTATTCATCCAAGCCGCGCTTGTATTCATCCTAGCCGCGCTTGTATTTATCCCAGTCGCACTTGTATTAATCCCAGCCGTGCTTGTATTCATCCTAGCCGCGCTTGTATTTATCCCAGTCGCACTTGTATTCATCCCAGCCGTGCTTGTATTCATCCTAGCCGCGCTTGTATTCATCCCAGCCGCACTTGTATTCATCCCAGCCGTGCTTGTATTCATCCTAGCCGTGCTTGTATTCATCCCAGCTGCGCTTGTATTTATCCCAGCTGCACTTGTATTTATCCCAGCCACGCTTGTATTGATCCCAGTCGCGCTTGTATTGATCCCAGCAGCACTTGTATTCATCCCAGCCGCACTTGTATTCATCCCAGCCGCGCTTGTATTCATCCTAGCCATGCTTGTATTTATCCCAGCCACTCTTGTATTGACCCCAGTCGCGCTTGTATTGATCCCAGCCACACTTGTATTCATCCCAGCCGCACTTGTATTCATCCTAGCCGCGCTTGTATTCATCCTAGCCATGCTTGTATTTATCCCAGCCACTCTTGTATTGATCGCAGTCGCACTTGTATTGATCCCAGCCGCACTTGTATTCATCCCAGCCGCGCTTGTATTCATCCTAGCCATGCTTGTATTTATCCCAGCCACTCTTGTATTGATCCCAGTCGCGCTTGTATTGATCCCAGCCGTGCTTGTATTGATCCCAGCCGCACTTGTATTGATCCCAGCCGCACTTGAATTCATCCCAGCCGCGCTTGTATTCATCCTAGCCGTGCTTGTAATCATCCCAGCCGCGCTTGTATTCATCCTAGCCGCACTTGTATTCATCCTAGCCACACTTGTATTTTCCCCAGTCGCGCTTGTATTGATCCCAGTCGCGCTTGTATTCATCCTAGCCACGCTTGTATTCATCCCAGCCACGCTTGTATTTATCCCAGCCACGCTTGTATTGATCCCAGTCGCGCTTGTATTGATCCCAGCGACGATTGTATTCATCCTAGCCGCGCTTGTATTCATCCCAGTCGTGCCTGTATTGATTCCAGCCAGTCTTGTATTGATCCAAGCCCTGCTTGTATTGATCTCAGCCGTACTTGTATTCATCCCAGCCCCCGCTTGTATTGATCAAAGCCAATCTTGTATTGGTCCCAGCCGCGCTTGTATTGTTTCCAGCCGCGCTTGTATTCATCCCAGCCACGCTTGTATTCATCCCAGCCGCGCTTGTATTCATCCCAGCTACGCTTGTATTCATCCCAGCCGCGCTTGTATTCATCCCAGCCGCGCTTGTATTCATCCCAGCCGCGCTTGTATTCATCCTAGCCGCGCTTGTATTCATCCCAGCCGCACTTGTATTCATCCCAGCCATGCTTGTATTCATCCTAGCCGCGCTTGTATTCATCCCAGCCACGCTTGTATTTATCCCAGCTGCACTTGTATTTATCCCAGCCACGCTTGTATTGATCCGAGTCGCCCTTGTATTGATCCCAGCCGCACTTGTATTGATCCCAGCCGCACTTGTATTCATCCCAGCCGCGCTTGTATTCATCCTAGCCACGCTTGTATTTATCCCAGCCACGCTTGTATTGATCCCAGTCGCGCTTGTATTGATCCCAGCCGTGCTTGTATTGATCCCAGCCGCACTTGTATTGATCCCAGTCGCACTTGTATTCATCCCAGCCACGCTTGTATTCATCCTAGCCGTGCTTGTAATCATCCCAGCCGTGCTTGTATTCACCCTAGCCGCGCTTGTATTCATCCTAGCCACGCTTGTATTTTTCCCAGTCACGCTTGTATTCATCCCAGTCACGCTTGTATTCATCCCAGCCGCGCTTGTATTCATCCCAGCCACGCTTGTATTTATCCCAGCCACGCTTGTATTGATCCCAGTCGTGCTTGTATTGATCCCAGCCACGCTTGTATTCATCCTAGCCGCGCTTGTATTCATCCCAGCCGTGCCTGTATTGATTCCAGCCAGTCTTGTATTGATCCAAGCCCTGCTTGTATTGATCTCAGCCGTGCTTGTATTCATCCCAGCCCCCGCTTGTATTGATCCCAGCCAATCTTGTATTGGTCCCAGCCGCGCTTGTATTGTTTCCAGCCGCGCTTGTATTCATCCCAGCCACGCTTGTATTCATCCCAGCCGCGCTTGTATTCATCCCAGCCGCGCTTGTATTCATCCCAGCCATGCTTGTATTCATCCCAGCCGCGCTTGTATTCATCCTAGCCGCGCTTGTATTCATCCCAGACACGCTTGTATTTATCCCAGCTGCACTTGTATTTATCCCAGCCACGCTTGTATTGATCCGAGTCGCGCTTGTATTGATCCCAGCCGCACTTGTATTCATCCCAGCCGCGCTTGTATTCATCCTAGCCACGCTTGTATTTATCCCAGCCACGCTTGTATTGATCCCAGTCGCGCTTGTATTGATCCCAGCCGTGCTTGTATTGATCCCAGCCGCACTTGTATTGATCCCAGTCGCACTTGTATTCATCCCAGCCACGCTTGTATTCATCCTAGCCGTGCTTGTAATCATCCCAGCCGTGCTTGTATTCACCCTAGCCGCGCTTGTATTCATCCTAGCCACGCTTGTATTTTTCCCAGTCACGCTTGTATTCATCCCAGTCACGCTTGTATTCATCCCAGCCGCACTTGTATTCATCCCAGCCACGCTTGTATTTATCCCAGCCATGCTTGTATTGATCCCAGTCGTGCTTGTATTGATCCCAGCCACGCTTGTATTCATCCTAGCCGCGCTTGTATTCATCCCAGCCGTGCCTGTATTGATTCCAGCCAGTCTTGTATTGATCCAAGCCCTGCTTGTATTGATCTCAGTCGTGCTTGTATTCATCCCAGCCCCCGCTTGTATTGATCCCAGCCAATCTTGTATTGGTCCCAGCCGCGCTTGTATTGTTTCCAGCCGCGCTTGTATTCATCCCAGCCACGCTTGTATTCATCCCAGCCGCGCTTGTATTCATCCCAGCCGCGCTTGTATTCATCCCAGCCATGCTTGTATTCATCCCAGCCGCGCTTGTATTCATCCCAGCTGTGCTTGTATTCATCCCAGCCGCACTTGTATTCATCCCAGCCATGCTTGTATTCATCCCAGCCACGCTTGTATTCATCCCAGCCACGCTTGTATTCATCCCAGCCACGCTTGTATTCATCCCAGCCGTGCTTGTATTCATCCCAGCCACGCTTGTATTCATCCCAGCCGAGCTTGTATTCATCCCAGCCGCGCTTGTATTCATCCCAGCAACGCTTGTATTCATACCAGCCGCGCTTGTATTCATCCCAGCCGCGCTTGTATTCATCCCAGCCGCGCTTGTATTCATCCCAGCCACGCTTGTATTCATCCCAGCCGCGCTTGTATTCATCCCAGCCGCGCTTGTATTCATCCCAGCCGCGCTTGTATTCATCCCAGCCGCGCTTGTATTCATCCCAGCCGCTCTTGTATTCATCCCAGCCGCGCTTGTATTCATCCCAGCCACGCTTGTATTCATTCCAGCCGTGCTTGTATTCATCCCAGCCCCGCTTGTTTTCATCCCAGCCGCACTTGTATTCATCCCAGCTATGCTTGTATTCATCCCAGCCACACTTGTATTCATCCCAGCCGCGCTTGCCAGCTGCGCTATTGTTCCCTGTTATCTGGCTATTGAAACAATTGTTATTACAGTAGCACGGCTAATAGGGAATATTAGCGCAGCTGGCTAGTGTGGTTGGGATCAATAGCGCAGCAGGCGAGTGTGGTTCGTATCAATAGCGCAGCAGGCGATTGTGGTTGGGATCAATAGTGCTGCTGGCAAGTGTGTCTGAGAACCATTAGTGATGCGGAAAAGCTGCTGAATCCCAGGTGTTTCATGAAAAAACAGATAATCATTTTTATTTTCTTGGACAGTTTTACTTTTCTAATTTGATTAACAGGTTACCCTATTCATTAGATTTAACATTTTAATTTATGGAAATAAAATTTATAGTTTTCTTGCTTTATTTTGTTTAAAGGAAATGTAAATATTTCAGATATGCCAAGCAATAGGTTTTGTTGGCTAACTTGTGGCTCAAACTAGCGGGTGTCCAGTTTTCATGGTAACAGAAACTGCAACAGCTACTAAACTATCCCTGGCCCTTAACTTCGGAAAGGCAAGCAGCTATTTAACAAACTCTATGCTGGATTGTGTATCTTTACTTAAAGGGACAGTCTACACCTTAGTCATCTTAAAGTGATAGGGGTAGATTTATCAAATGTCGGGCGCACATGATCCACTGGCTGTTGCGGATCATTTCCACCCGACATCGATAAATGCAGATAGCATACAGTGTTTATTTTTTCTTTGAGGAATTTGTATTTTAAAAATTAAAAAATGAAAACAGTTTTACTTTTGAAAAATTTGGAAAAATAAAAATTGCTTGCAAATTTTCCATTAAAGGGACATTACAGTAAAACAAAAATATATTCTCTAATTTGTTAGAGCATTTAATTTATGAATAGGAACCCTTTAATATTATTTGTTTCACCCTCGCAAAGAGGTTAAACACATGGTAGAAGTACAGATCAGGACCCACAGAGCACTGCAGGTCCCGAGCTTAAACTAACACTGATTCAATTAGCCGCGCTTGTATTCATCCCAGCCACGCTTGTATTCATCCCAGCCACGCTTGTATTCATCCCAGCCGCACTTGTATTCATCCTAGCCGCGCTTGTATTGATCCCAGCCGTGCTTGTATTGATCCCAGCTGCGCTTGTATTGATCCCAGCCGCGCTTGTATTGATCCCAGCCGCACTTGTATTGATCCCAGCCGCGCTTGTATTGATCCCAGCCGCGCTTGTATTGATCCCAGCTTGTATTGATCCCAATCGAAATGTAAATATTTCAGATATACCAAGCAATAGGTTTTGTTGGCTAACTTGTGGCTCAAACTAGCAGGTGTCCAGTTTTCATGGTAACAGAAACTGCAACAGCTACTAAACTATCCCTGGCCCTTAACTTTGGAAAGGCAAGCAGCTATTTAACAAACGCTATGCTGGATTGTGTATCTTTACTTAAAGGGACAGTCTACACCTTAGTCATCTTAAAGTGATAGGGGTAGATTTATCAAATGTCGGGCGCACATGATCCACTGGCTGTTGCCACCCGACATTGATAAATGCAGATAGCATACGGTGTTTATTTTTACGTTTATTACGGTGTCTGCATTTATCATTGCACAAGCATTTCTGGTGAAATGCTTGTGCAATGCTGCCACCTGCACATTTGAGGCCAATCCGCCGCAAGCAGGGGGTGTCAATCATCCCAATCGTATCTGATCGGATGATTGCAGTCCGCAACCGCTGCTTATTAACTTAAGTTTTAGGCGGACCTGAAACTTTGGGAGTAGATTGCAGCATTTGTTGCTTGATAAATCTACCCCTTAGGAGCATCATTCTGTTTTCAAACATGCAAGATTTAGAGCTAGTCTCGAAACATCGCATGATTTTTTGTACCAAGTTGATTGAATAAAGACAAACGGCTAGATTTAGAGTTTGGCGTTAGCCGTCAAAACCAGCGTTAGAGGCTCCTAACGCTGGTTTTGGGCTACCGCTGGTATTTAGAGTTGTGTAGGTAAGGGTCTAACGCTCACTTTCCAGCCGCGACTTTTCAATACCGCAGATCCCCCTACGCCATTTGCGTATCCTATCTTTTCAATGGGATCTTTCTAACGCCGGTATTTAGAGTCTTGGCTGAAGTGAGCGTTAGAAATCTAACGACAAAACTCCAGCCGCAGAAAAAAGTCAGTAGTTAAGAGCTTTCTGGGCTAACGCCGGTTCATAAAGCTCTTAACTACTGTGCTCTAAAGTACACTAACACCCATAAACTACCTATGTACCCCTAAACCGAGGCCCCCCCACATCGCCGCCACTCTAATAAAAAAAATGAACCCCTAATCTGCCGACCGCACACTGCCGCCACCTACGTTATACTTATGTACCCCTAATCTGCTGCCCCTAACACCGCCGACCCCTATATTATATTTATTAACCCCTAATCTGCCCCCCACAACGTCGCCTCCACCTACCTACAATTATTAACCCCTAATCTGCCGACCGGACCTCACCGCTACTATAATAAAGTTATTAACTCCTAATCCGCCTCACTCCCGCCTCAATAACCCTATAATAAATAGTATTAACCCCTAATCTGCCCTCCCTAACATCGCCGACACTTAACTTCAAGTATTAACCCCTAATATGCCGACCGGACCTCGCCGCTACTCTAATAAATTTATTAACCCCTAAAGCTAAGTCTAACCCAAACCCTAACACCCCCCTAAGTTAAATATAATTTAAATCTAACTAAATAAATTAACTCTTATTAAATAAATTATTCCTATTTAAAGCTAAATACTTACCTGTAAAGTAAACCCTAATATAGCTATAATATAAATAATAATTATATTGTAACTATTTTAGGATTAATATTTATTTTACAGGTAACTTTGTATTTATTTTAACCAGGTACAATAGCTATTAAATAGTTATTTACTATTTAATAGCTACCTAGTTAATATAATTACAAAATTACCTGTAAAATAAATCCTAACCTAAGTTACAATTAAACCTAACACTACACTATCAATAAATTAATTAAATAAAATACCTACAATTATCTACAATTAAACCTAACACTACACTATCAATAAATTAATTAAATACAATACCTACAAATAAATACAATTAAATAAACTAACACAAGAAAACATTAAAACCCACCACCCACATACCCCTAATCTAACCCAAACCCCCATTAAAAAAACCTAACACTACCCCCCTGAAGATCATCCTACCTTGAGTCGTCTTCACTCAGCCGAGCCACCGATGGAACTGAAGAGGAGATCCGAAGCGGCAGAAGTGATCCTCCAAGGGGCGCTGAAGAAATCTTCCATCCGATGAAGTGATCCTCCAAGCTGCGCTGAAGAAGTCTTCCATCCGGGCGATGTCATCTTCCAAGCGGGGTCTTCAATCTTCTTTCTTCAGGATCCATCTTGCAGACCTCCGACGCGGAACATCCTGCTGGCCCGATGGACTACCGACGAATGAAGGCTCCTTTAAGGGACGTCATCCAAGATGGCGTCCCTCGAATTCTGATTGGCTGATAGGATTCTATCAGCCAATCGGAATTAAGGTAGGAAAATTCTGATTGGCTGATGGAATCAGCCAATCAGATTCAAGTTCAATCCGATTGGCTGATCCAATCAGCCAATCAGATTGAGCTTGCATTCTATTGGCTGTTCCGATTGGATCAGCCAATCGGATTGAACTTGAATCTGATTGGCTGATTCCATCAGCCAATCAGAATTTTCCTACCTTAATTCCGATTGGCTGATAGAATCCTATCAGCCAATTGGAATTCGAGGGACGCCATCTTGGATGACGTCCCTTAAAGGAGCCTTCATTCGTCGGTAGTCCATCGGGCCAGCAGGATGTTCCGCGTCGGAGGTCTGCAAGATGGATCCTGAAGAAAGAAGATTGAAGACCCCGCTTGGAAGATGACATCACCCGGATGGAAGACTTCTTCAGCGCCGCTTGGAGGATCACTTCATCGGATGGAAGATTTCTTCAGCGCCCCTTGGAGGATCACTTCTGCCGCTTCGTATCTCCTCTTCAGTTCCATCGGTGGCTTGGCTGAGAGAAGACGACTCAAGGTAGGATGATCTTCAGGGGGGTAGTGTTAGGTTTTTTTAATGGGGGTTTGGGTTAGATTAGGGGTATGTGGGTGGTGGGTTTTAGTGTTGGGGGGGTTGTATTTTTCTTTTACAGGCAAAAGAGCAGTTTTCTTTGGGGTATGCCCCACAAAAGGCCCTTTTAAGGGCTGGTAAGGTAAAAGAGCTTTGAACTTTTTTCATTTAGAATAGGGTAGGGCATTTTTTTATTTTGGGGGCTTTGTTATTTTATTAGGGGGCTTAGAGTAGGTGTAATTAGTTTAAAATTGTTGTAATATTTTTCTAATGTTTGTAAATATTTTTTTATTTTTTGTAACTTAGTTCTTTTTTATTTTTTATACTTTAGTTAGTTTATTTAATTGTATTTATTTGTAGGTATTGTATTTAATTAATTTATTGATAGTGTAGTGTTAGGTTTAATTGTAGATAATTGTAGGTATTTTATTTAATTAATTTATTGATAGTGTAGTGTTAGGTTTAATTGTAACTTAGGTTAGGATTTATTTTACAGGTAATTTTGTAATTATTTTAACTAGGTAGCTATTAAATGCGAGCTCAATCTGATTGGCTGATTGGATCAGCCAATCGGATTGAACTTGAATCTGATTGGCTGATTCCATCAGCCAATCAGAATTTTCCTACCTTAATTCCGATTGGCTGATAGAATCCTATCAGCCAATCAGAATTCGAGGGACGCCATCTTGGATGACGTCCCTTAAAGGAGCCTTCATTCGTCGGTAGTCTGTCGGGCCAGCAGGATGTTCGGCGTCAGAGGTCTGCAAGATGGATCCTGAAGAAAGAAGATTGAAGACCCCGCTTGGAAGATGACATCGCCCGGATGGAAGACTTCTTCAGCGCCGCTTGGAGGATCACTTCATCGGATGGAAGATTTCTTCAGCGCCCCTTGGAGGATCACTTCTGCCACTTCGGATCTCCTCTTCAGTTCCATCGGTGGCTCGGCTGAGTGAAGACGACTCAAGGTAGGATGATCTTCAGGGGTTAGTGTTAGGTTTTTTTAAGGGGGGTTTGGGTTAGATTAGGGGTATGTGGGTGGTGGGTTTTAATGTTGGGGGGGTTGTATTTTTCTTTTACAGGCAAAAGAGCAGTTTTCTTTGGGGTATGCCCCACAAAAGGCCCTTTTAAGGGCTGGTAAGGTAAAAGAGCTTTGAACTTTTTTAATTTAGAATAGGGTAAGGCATTTTTTTATTTTGGGGGGCTTTGTTATTTTATTAGGGGGCTTAGAGTAGGTGTAATTAGTTTAAAATTGTTGTAATATTTTTCTAATGTTTGTAAATATTTTTTTATTTTTTGTAACTTAGTTCTTTTTTATTTTTTATACTTTAGTTAGTTTATTTAATTGTATTTATTTGTAGGTATTGTATTTAATTAATTTATTGATAGTGTAGTGTTAGGTTTAATTGTAGATAATTGTAGGTATTTTATTTAATTAATTTATTGATAGTGTAGTGTTAGGTTTAATTGTAACTTAGGTTAGTATTTATTTTACAGGTAATTTTGTAATTATTTTAACTAGGTAACTATTACATAGTTATTAACTATTTAATAGCTATTGTACCTGGTTAAAATAAATACAAAGTTGCCTGTAAAATAAAAATAAATCCTAAAATAGCTACAATATAATTATTATTTATATTGTAGCTATATTAGGGTTTATTTTACAGGTAAGTATTTAGCTTTAAATAGGAATAATTTATTTAATAAAAGTTAATTTATTTCGTTAGATTTAAATTATATTTAATTTAGGGGGGTGTTAGGGTTAAGGTTAGACTTAGCTTTAGGGGTTAATAAATGTATTAGAGTAGCGGTGAGGTCCGGTCGGCAGATTAGGGGTTAATACTTGAAGTTAGGTGTCGGCGATGTTAGGGAGGGCAGATTAGTGGTTAATACTATTTATTATAGGGTTATTGAGGCGGGAGTGAGGCGGATTAGGGGTTAATAATTGTAGGTAGGTGGAGGCGACGTTGTGGGGGGCAGATTAGGGGTTAATAAATATAATATAGGGGTCGGCGGTGTTAGGGGCAGCAGAATAGGGGTACATATGTTTAATGTAGGTTGCGGCGGTGTACGGAGCGGCAGATTAGGGGTTAATAATAATATGCAGGTGTCAGCAATAGCGGGGGCGGCAGATTAGGGGTTAATAAGTGTAAGGTTAGGGGTGTTTAGACTCGGGGTACATGTTAGGGTGTTAGGTGCAGACTTAGGAAGTGTTTCCCCATAGGAAACAATGGTGCTGCGTTAGGAGCAGAACGCTGCTTTTTTGCAGGTGTTTGGGTTTTTTTCAGCTCAAAATGTCCCATTGTTTTCTATGGGGGAATCGTGCACGAGCACGTTTTTGAAGCTGGCCGCGTCCGTAAGCACCGCTGGTATTGAGAGTTGCAGTGGCGGTAAATTATGCTTTACGCTCCCTTTTTGGAGCCTAATGCACTGAAAACGAAGCCATTCTGTGAACTCTAAATACCAGCGGTATTTAAAAGGTGCGGGGGAAAAAAAGCATGCGTTAGCTACGCGGGTCGTTACCGACAAAACTCTAAATCTAGGCGTAAATTTCTTCAATACTGTGCTGTGGACTTTGAATTGCACTTCACGAGGGTATTGGCAGATGCCCTGTCTACATCTGCACTTTGAGCTTCCAAGGTATAAGCTGCTGTTGCAAGTTTGACTGTGGCTCCTTTTCTATATCATGCAGCAGGAACGGTAAAAAAGTTATTTTTTCTGGCCACTTTGAAACGGCTGTCAAGCTCCACCCACTGATGACATCACATTCTGGGCTACATCTAGGCCTTGACAGGCTGTTGAATCCAACTAGTAAGCCTTTTGTGATTGGATGTTATATGCAGCCCAGACTGTGATGTCATCAGTGGGTGGAGCTAGCAACCATTTTAAAGTGGCCAGAAACAATATTCATTTTAAAATACTTTTTTACCGTTCCTGCTGCATGATATAGAAATGGGCACAGAGGCCTATTTGCAGCTTAATCTAAGGTAAGACATTAAGATGACTAAGGTGTAAACTGTTCCTTTAAGATGGCCAATAAGGAGTTAATATCAGGCTTGGTTTTATATAATCTACATTTTACAAATTGTCCAATGTACATAGCTAAAGTAGGAAATCGTTAACCCTATGTATACTACAGTGTATATGTGAAAAACACAAGAACACCCTGATATTTCTTAACATTTGGGGGTATATTTATTAATATGCGAGCGGACATGATACAATGTAGCGTATCATGTCTTGGTGCAATGCCGCCCCCTACAGATTTGCGGACAATCGGCCGCTAGCAAGGGGTGTCAATCAACCCGATCATATTCGATCGGGTTGATTTCTGTCCGCCGCCTCAGAGCAGGCAGGCAAGTTATGGAGCAGCGGTCTTTAGACCACTGCTTTATAACTGCTGTTTCCGCCGAGCTTGAAGGCTCGTGTGGAAACAGGGGCCTCAAGCTCCGTACGGAGCTTGATAAATCGGCCCCTTGGAGTATGCTGCATGCACAATTTTCTTAAATCTGGCATAAGTAAAACTCAATGACAAATTTTACAAAAATTAGATCACGACTCACTAATGTCCGGGCATTCCGGCTGTAGACTGATCTTAAAGGGCAGGTAATGTAATTTTTATGTATACAGGGCCGGATTGGCCTACCAGGATACTAGGAGATTTCCCGGTGGGCTGCAGCAGCTGGGACTGGAAAATTACAATTTAAAGGGGTGATTAATGGATTCAATTGGGTTTTAGGGTGCATATATAATATCAATCTGGCATTTTTATTTAATGCAAAGTAATATAATTTAATTCTGAAAAAAATATTAGGAAAGGAGTATCCCAGTAATCCCCCTTGAGAGAAATGGGGCCTGTGCATTCTACCGACTCAATAGAAAATAGGGCTGGTCTTCATATTTTTCCAGGGCTGCTTTTTATTCCCAGTCCAGCCCTGTATGTATATGTAGTAATACTACAAATTAAGCACTGCATTTACAAACTCAGTATACAAAATAAGGAATTTACAGATTTCTTACACTTATTTAAGAACTTAGGTCAATATTGTCTGTGTTTTCCAAGATCAAAATCCTAATGTGCTTCTGCCTTTAAAAAGTAAAGTCAAACCTAGAAGTTCATGTATCTTATAAAGCATACATTATTAAATACATTTACCAATTTACTTTGGTTATCTAATTTACTTTGTTTTCTTGGTATCTGTTTTTGAAAAACATACCTAGGTTGGCAGCAATACACTACTGAGAGCTACCTGCTGATTGGTGGCTGCACAAATCAAATATGCCTCTTTCCATTGGTTCACTCGAAATGTTTTGCTACCTTCCAGTAGTGCATTGCTGCTCCTTGAACAAAAGATACCAAGGAAATGAAGCAAATTTGATAATAGAAATAAATTGGAAATTTGTTTAAAGTCATATGATCTGACTGATTAATGATAAAAAAAAATCATCATCTGCCTCTTTAAAATCTACAAATTTATTAATCTAAAAACTGAGGGTTTCTTTCCATTTAGCCGTACTTAGGTTTACGCTGTCGCAAACTGATAAATATGCTACTGAAAGCAATTCTGCATATCGACTGCTTCCGATGGCGCATTATACCACAATATTGCATCCATTAGAAAGTATGAGAGCCGTTAAAGGGATACTAAACCCAATTTTTTTTCTTTCATGATTCAGATAGAGCATGCAATTTTAAGCAACCTTCTAATTTATTCCGATTATCAATTTTTCTTCCTTCGTTCTCTTGCTATCTTTATTTGAAAAAGAAGGCATCTAAGCTAAGGAGCCAGTCAATTTTTGGTTCAGACCCTGGACAGCACTTAAGCACTTATTTATTGGTGCTGTCCAATCAGCAAGGACAACCCAGGTTGTGAACAAAAAATGGGCCGGTTTCTAAACTTACACTCTTGCTTTTCAAATAAAGATAGCAAGAGAATGAAGAAAAATTGATAAAAGGAGTAAATTAGAAAGTTGCTTAAAATTGCATGCTGTATCTAAATCATGAAAGAAAAAATTTGGGTTCAGTGTCCCTTTAACCCCTTAAGGACCAAGGACGTACGCCACACGTCCTCAAAAAAAATACACTTAATGACCGAGGACGTGTGGCGTACGTCCTTGGTCTGGAAAGCAGCTGGAAGCGATCCTGCTCGCTTCCAGCTGCTTTCCGGTTATTGCAGTGATGCCTCGATATGGAGGCATCCTGCAATAACCCCCCTTGGCCATCCGATGCAGAGAGAGCCACTCTGTGGCCCTCTCTGCACCGGACATCGATGGCCGGTATCGTTGGTGGGTGGGAGCTTACGTGGGAGGCGGGTGGGCGGCCATCGGTGTTCTGTGTGAAGTGGAGGGGGGCGGGATCGGGGGCGGGATCTACGGGGGCGCGCACGGGAGCGCGCGCGTGCACGGGGGTGGCGGGCGGGCGCGCGCACGGGGCGGGAGCGGGTGGGAACCGCTACACTACAGAAAAAAAAAAAAGTTAAAAGCTAAAATAAAGAAATAAATGTAATCATTAAAAATGTAATCTAAGGGAACTGGAAGTGGTTGGGGGTTGGTCTTGGTGGGGGGGGAAAGCTACACTACAGAAAAGGGCATTTAAAAAAAAAATGGCACATTTTTTTACAAAACTGGGTACTGGCAGACAGCTGCCAGTACCCAAGATGGTGCCCATTAAGGCAGAGGGGAAGGGTTAGAGCTGTTTGGTGGGGGATCAGTGAGGTTGGGGTCTAAGGGGGGATCCTACATATAAGCATATGTAAATATGCTTTTTTTTATTTTTAAAAAAGGGCCAAATACCTTATATTTTAGTACTGGCAGAGTTTCTGCCAGTACTTAAGATGGCGGGGACAACTGTGGGGTGGGGGAGGGAAGAGAGCTGTTTGGGAGGGATCAGGGGGTCTGATTTTTCAGGTGGGAGGCTGAGCTCTACACTAAAGCTAAAATTAACCCTGCAAGCTCCCTACAAGCTACATAATTAACCCCTTCACTGCTAGCCATAATACACGTGTGATGCGCACCGGCATTTAGAGGCCTTCTAATTACCAAAAAGCAATGCCAAAGCCATATATGTCTACTATTTCTGAACAAAGGGGATCCCAGAGAAGCATTTACAACCATTTGTGCCATAATTGCACAAGCTGTTTGTAAATAATTTCAGTGAGAAACCTAAAATTGAGAAAAAATTAACGTTTTTTTTAATTTGATCGCATTTGGCGGTGAAATGGTGGCATGAAATATACCAAAATTGGCCTAGATCAATACTTGGGGTTGTCTACTACACTACACTAAAGCTAAAACTACCCCAAAAAGCTCCCTACATGCTTCCTAATTAACCCCTTCACTGCTGGGCATAATACACGTCTGGTGCGCAGTGGCATTTAGCGGCCTTCTAATTACCAAAAAGCAACGCCAAAGTCATATATGTCTGCTATTTATGAACAAAGGGGATCTCAGAGAAGAATTTACAACCATTTATGCCATAATTGCACAAGCTGTTTGTAAATAATTTAAGTTAGAAACCAAAAGTTTGTGAAAAAAATTGTGAAAAGTGAACGATTTTTTGTATTTGATTGCATTTGGCGGTGAAATGGTGTCATGAAATATACCAAAATGGGCCTAGATCAATACTTTGGGTTGTCTACTAAAAAAAAATATATACATGTCAATGGCTATTCAGAGATTCCTGAAAGATATCAGTGTTCTAATGTAACTGTCGCTAATTTTGAAAAGAAATGGTTTGGAAATAGCAAAGTGCTACTTGTATTTATGGTCCTATAACTTGCAAAAAAAGCAAAGAACATGTAAACATTGGGTATTTCTAAACTCAGGACAAAATTTAGAAACTATTTAGCATGGGTGTTTTTTGGTGGTTGTAGATGTGTAACAGATTTTGGGGGTCAAAGTTAGAAAAAGTGTGTTTTTTTCCATTTTTTCCTCATATTTTATATTTTTTTTATAGCAAATTATAAGATATGATGAAAATAATGGTATCTTTAGAAAGTCCATTTAATGGCGAGAAAAACGGTATATAATATGTGTGGGTACAGTAAACGAGTAAGAGGAAAATTACAGCTAAACACAAACACCTCAAAAATGTAAAAATAGCCTTGGTCCCAAACGGACAGAAAATGGAAAAGTGCTGTGGTCATTAAGGGGTTAAGCACTATTTTTCACCAGGTTTCAAATGAAAAGCAAACCGTTAATACATTGTCGGAGGCTGTCGATAAATTGAAAAAAATTACACCCAGCTCAACTAGGTGTAAAAGGGGAAAAATAAGCTTTTTGAGGCCTTTTTTACATTGAGATATTAAAGTTTTTAAACAATACAAGTCTTTCACTTTATAAATATATTGTGTTATGTAATATTTATTGCTGGCCCAAGCATAGGACTAATTGGAGTTATGTTCCTATTTAAATATCAATATGTATTTACATATAAAAATATAATCAAGAAAATATCTCCATAATTCCATCTAGGCCTATGCCTAGGGCAGCAATACATATTACATATATCAATATATTTACGAATTTTAAAAAAGCAGCAAAAATGTTTTTTCATTAGATACAATTTTTTATTCAATTTCATTTTCTAATAAATTCCGTGTATCTTTGTTTTTGTTTCTCTATAGAGGTGATCACAGATACGGAGCGCAGATGTTAAATGTAAATGTATAGTGTCAAGTCGGTTACCATAGCAACAAACTTGTTACATCATAATTTCCGAGAAATCCGACGTCAGAGTGAAGCGTTAACGGAACTTTAATTTTCATCTACACAAAAAGAGCAACTGTGCACAATGCGCTAAATATTTCAACCCTGATACTAAAATGGAGCTGTAAACTACGTTTAGCTGTTGGCAGCTTCGGTAGATTACGGCTACATTTTTAACGACTCACTGGAAACGAGCCATGAGTGCACAGAATTAAAGACAAACAAAATGGCAATTACATCACAGGTTGGAAGGACTGTTTGATAACTGATCTCTTTTAATAGTGTGTAGTGCTGCTAATAAGTGACATGTGTGCAGTTAACTTGTTGTGCTCAAAACCCATAGAGATATATGTGTGCATGTCTCTTTAAGGGATATGAACAGGGGCATTATGGGTATACTGGTCATATGTGTTTGTTGGGTTATTGATTTCAGTCATTTTTAATAGTGAAAAAGTGCGTATTACTAATGTTTTCCCTTTAATTGATTTAGCAGGAAGCATTTGTATTGGTGATGTGGCTACCTAAAATCATTCTATATGTAGGGGGTAATTTAAAGGGACAGTCTACACTAGAATTTGTATTGTTTAAAAAGATAGATAATCCCTTTATTACCTATTCCCTAGTTTTGTATAATCAACACAGTTATATAAATACACTTTTTACCTCTGTGATTACCTTGTATCTAAGACTCTGCAAACTGCCCCCTTATTTCAGTTCTTTTGCCAGACATCTATTTTAGCCAATTAGAGCTGGCTCACTGGAACTCCACATGCGTGAGCACAGTGTTATCTATATGACACACGTGAACTAACACCCTCTAGTGGTGGAAAACTGTCAAAATGCCCTGAGACAAGAGGCGGCCTTCAATGGCTTAGAAATTAGCATATGAACCTCCTAGGTTTAGCTTTCAACTAAGAATACCAAGGGAACAAAGCAAAATTGGTGATAAAAATAAATTGGAAAATTGATTAAAATTACATTCTCTATCTGAATCATGAAAGTTTATTTTGGACTAGACTGTCCCTTTAAATGTTATTTTCCCATAGCACACATGTCACTGGTTTGACAATACCAGACAATGTGCAGAAATCATTAGCAACAGACAACAACTGATTAGTTGTGATTAACCCTTTAAAGGGACAGTCTACACCTGAATTCTTATTGTTTAAAAAGATAGATAATCCCTTTATTACCCATTCCCCAGTTTTGCATAACCGACACTGTTATATTAATATAATTTTTACATCTGTGATTACCTTGTATTTAAGCCTCTGCAGACTGCCCCCTTATTTCAGTTCTTTTGACAGACTTGCATTTTAACCAATCAGTGCTGACTCATAGATAACTCCACGGGAGTGACCACAATGTTATCTATAGGGTATATATACACTAACTGTGAAAAACTGTCATAATGCACTGAGATAAGAGGCTGCTTAGAAATCAGTTTATGATCCTACCTAGGTTTAGCTTTCAACAAAGAATACCAAGAGAACAAACAATATTTGATGATAAAAGTAAATTGAGAAATAGTTTAAAAGTGCTCTATCTGAATCATGAAGTTTAATTTTGACTAGGCTGTCCCTTATAATATGTATGTAGATATTTTGTAGTGAAGTGCTTAATTTCAGTATCTATGTTGCCTACATCAAAATTGGCTTTCATGTCCCTTTAAGTAAAAGACATATAAATAAAAAATTAATATTTTCTAATGTCTTAGTTTATTTCATTATTGCACTGCTGTTTGCATATAACTATGTGTTTAACCCACCCAAAAGGGTAAACCAGCAGCATGGCCAGGGGAGGTACTAGCCCCCCCTCCCCCAGCATAATGGCTGCCTGAAATGCGTCACCCAACTGTTATTATCCAGTTTTACCATCATCACTCTCATAAGTCCCCCGTGGGCCTCTGGGAGGTGCCCGTCTGTATATCATTTCTGAAGATACCACTGGGTTAAACACATAGTTATAAGGGACAGAAACATCAACATTATACTTTCATTATTCAAGGAGAACATACAATTTTAAACAACCTTTCAATAGTCTCTTCAAATGCATTATTCATTCTCTTGGTATCCTTTGTTGAAGAGTAAGCCTAGGTAGACACAGACACAGCAATGCACTACTGGGCCCTATCTACTAGTGGTTGTACCCAAATGAAAGAACAATTTGGGGTTTATGTCCCTTTAATTTCATAATACAAAGACATTGAAAGGGATGTGAGCTGTACATATAAGCTTTGTGTAATGCTGTAAATGGTATTGTCAGACTCTTCTTTATTTGATTTATTTGATAAACTCGGCAACAAATACACAACAACAAAAAAACATAACAAAACAATACTTTATTTATTAAATATTTGTTATTGCATTTTTTTGTAAATGATGTAGAAATGGGTACAGTTGTATTATGATCATCTTAGAGTTCTTCTTTTAAATAATTCTCATCCTTATCTTCATCTTGTTGGTTTTGTAACTCAGCAGATGCCTTAGAAACAGAGTGAGATAAAATAGATAAGTAATCAGATAAATCACTGCAGTGAATAAAAGGATGCAGTAGCATTGCGTAATCAACACATGCATACTAAAAAGACAATGCAATTGTTCTTAGGGCTCCATTTATTAAGCAGTGGTTGTTAAAGAGATAGTAAATGCATGAGTTAAACTTTCATGATTCAGATAGAGCAGCAGCAATTTTAAACAACTTTCCAATTTACTTCCATTAACAAAATGTGCTCAGTCGTTTTATATTTACACTTTTTGAGTCACCAGCTCCTACTGAGCATGTGCAAGAATTTACAGAATATACGTAAATGCATTTGTGATTGGCTGATGGCTGTCACATGGTACAGGGGGAGTGGAAATATACATAACTTTGAAATTTGTTATAAAAAAATCTACTACTCATTTGAAGTTCAGATTAAGGGGTAGATTTATTAAAGGTCGAGCGGACATGATTCGCTGTAGAGAATCATGTCCGCTCGACCTCGCTAAATGGCGACAGCATACACTGTCAGCATTTATCATTGCACCAGCATTTGTGGCCGCTAGCAGGTGGTGTCAATCATCCCGATCGTATCTGATCGGGATGATTGCAGGCGGACTACCTCAGAGTTACAACTGCTGCTTCTTAAATACTGTTTCCGGCGAGCCAGAAGGCTTGCCTTGCGCAGAATAAGCAGCGTCCGCTGCTTGATAAATGTACCCCTTGGATTGTCTTTTTATCATGCATTTATTGATTATGCAAGTCCACTGTATTTAATGGTCCTTTAACCCCTTCACCCAAAAGGACGTACTTTGGCTATCGTACCATACCACGTATATATACGTCTTAGATTCAGGAAGCTCCAGCACTCTCGGCTGTTAAGTTACAGCCGAGATCTGGAGCTCCTGAAGCTTCAGGCATCTGCCGCATATGGAGCCGGAGCGCAATCTATGCTCCGCCTCCATATGAGGGCAGATGCCTGATCGTTACAGACGGTGACACTGTGTGTGTCACCGTCTGTAACGATCTTCTGTTGGTGCTGGTGGGAGGTGTGGGCAGGAGGCGGGTGGTGGGTGGGCAGCCCAACAGGGGAGGTCGGGAGGGAGAGGGAGGGAGTGTAAGGTCCCTACGCTACAGGACCCTAACTAAAGATCGCAGGTGGGGGGAGACTATACTACAGAAAATAGCAGTTTGTAGGTACTGGCAGTCTTGCACATAGCTGCCAGCACCTAAGATGGTGGGTAATACTTAGAGGGGGGGTTTAGAGAGCTGTTTGGGGGGATCAGGGAGGGTGGGGGGGTAAGGGGGAATCCTACACTGCAGAAAATATAAAAATATATATATTTTTTTTTTAAAAAAACCTTATATACATACTGGCAGACTGTCTGCCAGTATTTAAGATGGGGGTTACCAGTGGGGGGTGGGGAGGGAAGAGAGCTGCTTGGGAGGGATCAGGTAGGGATCAGGGGGTGGGAAGTGTCAGGTGGGAGGCTAATATCTACACTAAAGCTAAAATTAACCTTTTAAGGTACCTAATTAACCCCTTCACTGCCGGGAATAATAGAAGTGTGGTGCGCAGCTGCAATTAGCAGCCTTCTAATTAACAAAGAGCAATGGCAAAGCCATATATGTCTGCTATTTCTGAACTAAGGGGATCCCAGTGAAACTTTTACAAACATCTGTGCCATGATTGCACAAGCAAGTTTGTGAAAAAAGTACCATTTTTTTTATTTTATTGCATTTGGCAGTGAAATGGTGGCATGAAATATACCAAAAGAGGCCTAGATCAATACCTTGGGTTGTCTACGTAAAAAATATATATAGATTTGATAGGTAAATAAAAAAACAATGCTCTATTTCTGTTTAAATGAGTGATAACAAAAAATGCTAAAAATACTCTGGTATTTTGGGCAAGTTTTTGTCTGAAAGTCCGGTAGTGAAAGGGTTAAGAAGCAACAGTTGTATAACTACTGCTCTTTAACCTGTCTGCCACCTAAAAGGTGGTGGATTGAAATCCTCCCGATACGATCAGGGTGATTTGTCGCCAGTGGGCAGGGGGAGGAATTGCACAGACATTTCTAGTGACAGCACATGCTCAATCTCTACTATAGCAAATCATGTCCGCTCGACAGTTGTTAAATGGAGAACTAAAGATAGTTTAATTTCCCTTCCCCTTGCATCATGTGACAGCCATCAGCCAATCATAAAATGCATAAATGTAAACACCGTGAACACTGCACATGCTCAGTGGTAGCTGGTGCCAAAGAAAGTCTGCATATAAATAGATTGTGCATAATTTGATTATGGAAGTGAATTGGAAAGTAGTTTACAACTGTGTTCACTATTTGAATAAAGAAAGTTTAACTTTGACTTTAGTGTTCCTTTAAAGGGAAATGAAACCCAATTTTTTTCATGATTCAGACAGAGGGCCCCATTTATGTCCGCCGCACATCGCTACGCTGTCGGCATTTATCATTGCACAAGCATTTCACAAGAAATGCTTGTGCAATGCCGCCCCCTGCAGATTCACGGCCAATCGGACGGTAGCAGGGGGTGTCAATTAACCCGATCGTATCCGAGTGCTGTCCGCCGCCTCAGAGGTGGCGGACGAGTTAAGAAGCAGTGGTCTTAAGAGAATGAAGAAAATTTGATAATAGCAGTATATAAGAAAGTTGCTTTTCAACAGAGGATAATAAGAAAATGAAGAAAATTTGTAAATAACAGTAAATTGGAAAGTTGTTTAAAATTGTATGCTCTATCTGAGTCATGAATTATTATTTTTTTACAATTGAGTATTTTTAAAGGACCATTAAATACAGTAATCAGCAAATGCATAATAAAAATACTATCCAACAACACTTAGGGTAAGATTTATCATAAGGCGAATGCCCCGATTGGTTGCACACTCACTCATTTGAGCCTGCAACTGATATTTCTGAGGCAGCGGTTTAAACAAACAATTTGGAGTTGGCAAATGAAAATCACTCTCGGATTCATTCGACTGGGGTAAATGACAAGCCCTACTCTCACACAATTAGTTGCGTGGCGGTATTTACCAATCGGCCAACCGGCCCCAATGCTTCTAATCAGGAATTAAGAAGAAGCAGTCTTAAGACCGCTGCTCTGAGGCTGTGGACATCAACATCAATACGCCTGATCATGTGCGATCGGGTTTATTGACACCCCCTGCTAGCGGCCAATTGGCCGCGAATCTGCAGGGGGCGGCATTGCACAAGCAGTTCACCAGAACTGCTTGTGCAATGATAAATGCTGATAGCAATGTCTGGCGGAAAATGTCTGATGTGATTGTGCACATTTTGATAATGGTAGTAAATTGGAAGGTTTTATATAAAAAATTTGCATTCTCTATCTGAATAATAAAAGTTTGGGTTTTTTTACTTCAGTGTCCCTTTAAATAAGTAGACACTGTTTCTTGTCTGAGTTCCCTCTTTTGTTTTGATCACTTTAAAGAAATTTCTGAAAAGAAGTGAGGTAATACATTAAGCTTATTGAAGATTTGTTTATTTTCAGGGTAGTGACATAAGAGTAAATATGCACAAAGCAGAATTCTTTTCATGTATTTAAGTGCAGAGTTTCCTTAACATAATAAATCTATTTTTATAGGTATCCTAGGGAAACTTTGGGCTAATCATATTGATAGTATTTGCTCTTGGTCAAAATTTTTGGTACACGGCACGGCACATTCTTTTAGAAATACAAAAAGAATTACTCACCCACTTCCTCAGCCCTTAATGGGACAGTCAACACCTTGAGAGATTTTTATATAAAATGTTTAGTTATGTGTAATAAAACAACTTTGCATTATATTTTCATTATTTATTTTGCCTCATTTTCATGTAATTTAGCTCTGAAAATGTATCCGTTTCAATTTCTCAGAATGCCCTGATGAATTCTCAAGGCTAACTTGGCTACACATCTGGCCCTAATTGGTTTTATTAGATAACAACTGCAAATATGGAAATGTTTTAAGAATGGCCTTTTAATATGGCTAGGTGGTTCCCGATTTCACTTACGGAAACCAGGGTATTTATACGGAAAGCCCAATATGCTGTAATGTTTTAAACACTCAGTGCTGATATCAAGCCTGCCCTTTTTTGCAGAGAGGATAACCTGCCCAGGACCTCAAACTTCGGGGCCCTGCAATGTCAAGAGCAAGGTTATGAGAAGGTGCAATGTATATCCTCTATTTAATTTATAAAGAAATCTTTATAGTATCAAGAGGTGTTATATGTAGTGTTATTCTTTATATACAGAGGGCAGGGCATACAGGGGGAAAGGAGTAAGAACACAGAGTAAAGGGGCGTTACAAATTTGTCGTGCACAGAGTTCTGCAAATACTATTGGTGGTCGTCGCTGATATTGTACATTTAAAGGACCCAGTGATCGAAAGTGCTGCAAGGTGGCGAAATATTTAAAAGGGATCCAATGCGATGTCGAGAATGCCGGAGAAATATTAAAAAGTGCCGACATTACTCTTTATAGGCAGCATCATAGAGGGGCATTTAACTATACATCTCAATAGGTGCTGATGCTGGCGAAATATATACCAAGCAGCATTGGCACCCACATTTGTGATGCAAAGTAAATAATCCCTTTTAAAGATATAGCACACATCACAACCTAATAACTATACCTATGTACCCCTAAACTGCTATAACCTACCTCCACAAACTAACCCTGCACTAACTTACCCCATAACCACCAATAGACCACTACAATAAACTTCCTAACCTATTAACCCTTAAACCCCTAATAGCCCACCACAATAAACTTCCTAACCTATTAACCCCTAAACAGACAATAGCCCACCACAAAAAAAACCTACACTACTTAACCCCTATACTGCCAATACCCACTTACCTATTAACCTCTATACCACCACAACCCCCAACACAATAAGTCCATTTACCTTTTAACCCCTATACCGCCACAACCCCCCAATGCAAACTACCCCTACACTACCTAACACGCCCACCCACCCACCTCTAAGCTAAAAAAAAAAAACCTAGGTTACAAAAAATAAACACTAAATTGACAAAAATAAAACAAAACCTAACATTACAGAAAACCAAAAACAACACTACCAAAAAATAAAAAAAACACCATTATGTCTATACTAAAACTAAGGCCCCTTAAAAAAACTCACCCCAAAACCCTAAACTAACCCTAACAGTTACTATAAGATCAGCCCTTAGAAGGGCATTTTGTAGGGCATTGCCATAAAGTGTCACAGCTCTTTTTTCCAATAAATAATACATCCCCATTCTACAATAAAAGTAACCAGCCCCCCCCCCCCCTCTGCAAAAAATGCCTAATCTAAAAAAAAAGTAAACTAAAAAATAAATCACTATCTTAAAAAAAGTTTGCCCTGAAAAGGGCATTTGGTAAAAAAACCTTAAAGGAAAAACACCCAAATCTTAAAAATAAAAAAGTCCACCCCAAAAAAAATCCTAAAGCTAAACCCCAAGGTTTGTACTCATTAACATGACTCCGGCAGTGCTCCTCCGGGGCGGTCTTCTTCATCTTCATGGTGGTGGTCCTTTCTTACCATTTTTTGTTTTCCATCTTCTTCTTTCTTCTTCCATCTTCCCTCCAATTCTTCTTTTCTTCTTACAGAGGTCCTCTTCATGAGGTCACTGCCGCCAGAGGCGTAGCTAGAAACCACAGGGCCCAGGTGCAAGAATCTAAGAAGGGCCCCCACCCATCCCACCCCCCAAAAAAAGTGAATTTGATACATATCTTTTTTCTTTTTTTTTTTACATTTAACACAGAAAAAAAAATGTTAATCAGATTACATGTCTACAAAAGGAGGTACCCTATGCCCACAGTCTGTGAGATGGTCTGACCCCTCATTACTGTATATAGTGACACTGTTTAACCCACCAGTACTGTATATAGTGAGTCAGTGACACAGTCTGTAATCTGCCGGTGAGATGGCTGGCCTGACCCTACCCACCCCAGTACTTTATAAAGTGACCACAGTAGTCTGTGACATGGTCCAGCCCCCCTGTACTGTATATAGTGGTACAGTATAGTGACACTGTTTACCCCCCGCCCCCCCGTTGCTGTAGTAACAAGGTCTGTAATTTGCTGGTTCCACAAACATATACACACATACATAAACACCAATGGGTAAAACAGAAACACAGAAACACTAACCCCTGTAGTCAGAGACACTAGTGAAGCATCATGTCACACTCACATGATATCAGTGCAGGCAGAGGCAGGTCAACGTTTTTTATTGTAAAAAAAATAAAAAATAAATTTTAAGCTGGGCCCCCACCCTTGGGGGCCCAGTCGCAATTGCGACCTCTGCACCCCCTGTAGTTTCGCCCCTGACTGCCGCACATAAAGCTTCAATGCAAGGTTCCTCCTTATATAGGGGTACCCTTGCATTTGAATTCTTATTCAAATCAACCAATAGAATGAAAGCTTTTACTTTTGGTTGATTGGACTAGGATTTCAAAAATCAGCCAATAATGCCTTTTGGGTGATAGACAATTCCTGCTAATGCTCATTGGGTGACAGGCACTTCCTGCTAATGCTCATTGGCTGACTGGTACATCCTGTTAATGTTCATTAGCTGCTGGGTAATATATTCTAATTGATGCTCATTGGCTGTTTTTCTTTTTTCCCCTGAGGTCTATTTCCAGGATTTACCCAGCACCCAAAAGAATCTGGAAGAAAGCTCAACCTGTGGGATTGAAGTACTTTATCCTTTAACTTTTATTTTATTTTACACAATTGATTTGGCATTTTCACTATTTATTTGTTTATAATTTTATATCTGAGTGAACAATATATACAGTATATACTGTATGTATATATATATATATATATATATATATATATATATATATATATATATATATATATATATAGAGAGAGAGAGAGAGAGAGAGAGAGAGAGAGAGAGAGAGAGAGAGAGAGAGAGAGAGAGAGAGAGAGAGAGAGAGAGAGAGAGAGAGAATAAGGAAGATGTGTCTTGGCCATTAATTCTGATTTATTCTCTTTATCCCCTTTTGCCATATTAAACTACAATAAGTTATAAAGACTTGGTAGAATGTTGTACTTTCATTGAATATTTATTTGTATTTATCTATGCGGAAACTCATTCCTGAGTAGCAAAAAATGCATATATTTACCATTTCATCTTCTTTGTGTGAACGTTTCATTTCCTTTTCTAAATATTCTGTGAAAGCCTCAATTGTCCTTGTACCTGTATAGCGGATTGTCTTCAAAGAAAAAGAAAGTTATTGTACAGTATGTTGCATTAATGACAGATATAGCATAAATACTTTAAAAACATACATCATTATGCATTAGGTTATCCTGAGAATTAATTAATTAATTAATTAATTAGTTAATCTTACAGCTAACAAGAGAATGTGTGCAGATTCAGTGGGATTTCTGCTTTTTACCTACTGTCATAATCATGCAGCTGTGTTTCTAAGCAAACAATTTTAAACAAGTACAATAACTATTATAGTTTTTTACTGTTGGATTTTGTAAATAAAAGCAATTTAAAAGTAAAATAACTCTAGCTGGGCAAGAACAAAACTTTTGTCGCTGCTCAACAATGTTTTGCTGGTAAATGAGAAAGCCTTAAAAACTTGGGCTTTCATGGGAAGGGAGCCATAGAAGTTAACTCTTCCATGTATTGTACATACATAGTCAAAGTTATCGGTCTATATGTTGCTGTGGCCTGTAGAACAATGAGCACTTGTAGACATATGGACAGACAGATTAACTCCGTGACCTCTGCACTCCAAGAGAACAACTGAGGATGAGTGAGTAAAAGCCGTAATCTTTATTCAATCTTCAATTTTAAAAAGATCAAAAGGATTTTCCGTCAATGTATAAAAACAATAATAACAGTAACAGCATCATGAGAGAGCATCATCATACGTGTTTTGGGCTAATCCTAGCTCTTAATCACTGGCTTGATCATATGGACAGACAGATAGATATAGATATGGAAATAGATATATAGAAATGCTGAGACAAAGAGAAGTAGAAGAACTGATCACTCCACACTGCAGTGGTGTCACCAGCTGGGGAAACAAGCCCCCCTTCCAGCAAAATGGCTGCCCCTCCATGTACTCCCCTAACTGTGATTGCCCTCAGATTTTCCCACCACCATTCCAGACAGTTCCCAGCTTCACCCCTAACACAAAACAAAGGTAATCCTCTGGGAAGTGCCCCCCTATATCTCCTTTCTGGAGACATCACTGCCACACTGAATCTTCCCATCAGCAACAAACTGATTATCCAAAACCATGACATAACCCTTCTATACAACATACAGTTGTTGTTTAAATTATGTCTAAAGAGAAGTATATTTTTATAATATACTGTTTCTAATAAAAATCCAGTGTGGTTCTTGTCTTATTACACACACAGAGAAGTGCACTTACAGGAACGAACAACCAGCAAAATAAAATTGTTAGCCTGTTCTAAGGCGATTTACCACCTGGGTGCAGCTTCTTTTAGCCTAGTAATGCTTTTCACAGAGTAGAACTTTCCTGTAGTATATCAGTCTTATCCCGCCTATTACGGTCAGTCCAGCGCAGAAATACCAGGCAATTCCTCTCTGAACAAGGAACACAGCAACCCCAGATGATTGTTTCAGTCTTCATTGGGCCTTGCCAGTGAGGTGTAGCCATATTCCTCTAAGTAAGGAGTCCTCATCTGATTGCCCCTTTCTTCCCATAGGGAGACTAAATACATACAGAGAGAAGCACACTAACAGGAACGAACAACCTGCCCAATACTATTGTTAGCCTGTTCTATGGTGATTTACCACCTGGGTGCAGCTTCTCTTTAGCCCAGTAAGGCTTTTCACAGAGTAGAACTTTCCTGTAGAATATCAGTCTGATCCCGCCTATTACAGACATTCCAGCACCAAAATACCAGGCAATTCCTCTCTGAACATGGAGCACCTCACTTACGAGGCTCACACTAGGTCAAAATGTATGTCTGGAATTTTGCTGATTCTCTTGTTCAGAGAGGGATTGCCTGGTATTTTGGGACTGTACTGTTTAGTCAGGAACAGACTGATATACTACAGGAACGTTATCTGTGAAAGACACATGTTGAGCAAAAAGAGGCTGCTTCTTGGGTGATAACTAGCCGTAGAACAAGCTATTATGCTATTGTTCATTCCCAGGTTTAGCGCTTCTCTCTTTTTATTTACGCAAATTATGACCCTGATTTATGGTTCTAGTCTTATATTTACATATTTAAAGAGACAATGTACAACTATTTTCTACAGGTATCATTTTCCTATCAGTATAAAGTGATATCATTGTTAAAGGGACAGTAAACACTTTTAATATAAAATGATTAATTTAAATTTATATGGGTAGTAAAAAATAAACTTTGCAATATACTTTAATTAGTTATTTTGCTTGTTTTTCCTGTAATTGAATTCTACAAATTTAAAGTTTTCGATTCTGACAACTGGAGGAAATGTATGGCAGGACTTGCATTCCTAACCCTGTTACATACCTGTCCCTAATTGGCTTTAGCATAGATTATGAGATAAAGAAATGCAAATCAATGGTTATTTTACTAAAATAATGACTGTGGATAGCCTTGTCTCCTTCAGTAACAGGTCCACATTGGTTCCTCCAAATTAGCCATCTAGTGGGTGAAGTTTGGTTACTGAAAAACATTTGCAGCAAAAAAATGTCTTACTACAGTCAAAACATTTTCAAACTCCCCCACCATGTTCATTTATTGCAAGATGGCAGAAAAATCTTGTAATCACAAAGTGCTTACTGTACAGTTAACCCTTTTATTCTGTGATGTTCTAAATAGGTTTGCAAATTGTCACGTGTTTCATTTTGGATTTTTTCTGATGTAATGTCCATAAAACTTTTCTTTTGCAAAAATACATATATTATCTCTGACACCGCTAATGCTGCCAGTCTTATGTTTCATACCTTAGTGTCTGATCCAACTGGAAAGAACCGAAAATACGGATAGCGATCTAACACAATGAGTTTAATATCATTGGCTGTGCAGTCGATTTTGGCAATGGTTACATTATCATGATTTTGAAATCTTCTTCCTAACTCTTCCCAAACTGGCAATAGGCTTTTGCATTCTTGGGACCAAGGTGCATCTGCAAACCAAATAAAATATGTTAAAAAAATACCTAGGTTTAGCAAAAAAGAAGAGTGGGTGGGCACAACTGTGACAGCCTGCCCATTCACAATCCTGATTGGTTAAAATAATAAACCATTCAGGATTGTCTACAATATTTATAAATAGAGGAGAAACGTTGAAGATATTTCACACAGGGCATGAGACAAAAGAAGGTGGACTTGCTATGGTGGTGAAGTCTTCAGGAAAGGAAAGAAAAAGATGATTTTATTTCATCTAAGGTTTGTTTGTTTTTTAAGTATACTTTTTTTATTTATTTTATATTTATATTTGTGGCCTTAGTTCAGAGGGTTTTAACATGGTAGAGGTCATTTTTTATAAGAGATGAGGTGGCAGAGGGTCATGGTTGATTATCGAGTACACGTTGTCCAATTTTTCTTTTCTTTCTCTTTCACATTTTCAAAGTTTTCCTCTGTGTATATGTTAGCATAGATTGTTTTAAAGAGGGATTTTTTTTTATTTGTTTGCTTATTAAGGTTTCAAAGATGTTTTGAGATGCCATATCCTATACTGTGAAACTCATTCTTATCAGGTCCATGTACTAATCAGTGGAAGCTACTTGCGATACAGGCTCAATCATGCAAGCCTGCTTACCACAAGTTACAACCACCGCTATTTGACCTCTCCGCAACCTCTGAGCTTGCTTGTTCTGGGTAATTAACAGTCCCTAATCTCATGAGATTACTCAAGCTATAGCAGGTAATGTTGCTGCACAAGGAAATACTAGGTCAATGTCTGTGAGTGAACAGACTAGAATTTAGACAACTATTTGTTACATGACTAAAAAAAACTTTATTTATGATACTTACAAAACATGACAAATGTGTTGCTGCTCTTATTAAAAGCAACTTGATTAAAGTTCTTTCCCACCAGAACTTTCACTGGATTTTTGTCCCAGTCACTTGGAATTTCTTCACTGTCCGTTTTTGGCTGTGTTAAAAATAACATTTTACTGAATTTGCGTTCAAGTATAACTGTGATAATTTAACTTAATTTTAAAACGTTTAAAATCTTATTTGTACGACAGACATTTTTGAGTGTAATTTTCAGAATAAACTGTACATGCCAAGTGTGCATCTAATAAATTACCTTGGCTTTCCCGTCCAAATAACTTTGACAGAAACGCCTCAAATTTTCAAAGTTGACTTCGTCAGCTGGCATCCTGTACTGCACATCACTGGTCAGGTTCAAAATACGAACCCCTGGTGTATCAACTTCTGTGATGCGGAAATATTCAAATATACGGCCGTTCCGGGTTTCATCAGTATCAACAAAGACAAAAACAAACTGAAAAATAATAAATGTTTGTTAATGTGTTTTAAATGAGTTGTCATCTTCTTTGTTTAACCCTTTGCGTGATAAGCCATTTCCCACCTGGGTGCTAAGTTGGATTTAAGCTTTTTTTTTTTTTTACTATTTTTAAATATATTTTTTTTTACTATTTTTTTTTTTTCCAGATCCTCAAGACTTATACCGTTGGAAAGGTTAGGCGATTACCTTTCCCACAGTGGGTCTTGGGGGTCTGTAGCTGCTTAGATTCCTGAGATACAGGCTTCTAAGCAGCATGCCCCCTTTCCCTTTATTGTGCATTGTAAATTTTAAATAAAGTTGCACAGTGACGTCATCACATCATTGTGCGTGAAGTCACCGGGCAAAACGGCAAGCCCAGTGATGTCTGTCACTATACAGGCCCGATCACCGGGGTGGGAGTCGATGGGAGCCCCAAGATTGCCCTGACGGTGGGTGAGTGCTAGCGATGGCTCTAAGCCGTCGTCTGCACCTGACTGGGAAAATTTGTGATGGCTCAGAGCCGTCAGCACTCAAGGGGTTAAAATTAGTGACTAATATTGAGAGCAGACTGTGCGGATGAATAAATAGTTACAAACACTAATGCCATAGAATGTTACAGACACTCTACAGCAGCAGATTTTGCAACTATTTATAACATTGCTATAAACATTGTTGCAAACACTGCTGCCAGATGGCTAAGGGCGCATCCACAGGTAAGATTACTATTTAACAAAGGATACCAAGGGAACTCATCAAAATTTATGATACAAGTACATTGGAAAGTGGTTTAAAATTTTATGCACTGCCTGAAATGTGAGTGTTATCACTGACTTTACTGTCCCTTTTATGCACCACAGTGTGTTTAATTTGCCCTATAATTCTTCAAAAATTACTTCTTATTTATTAAAATGTGTGTTCAAATGTTTAAAATTTGAAAATTTTTGCAATTGTTTTCTTAGACATGAGTCCATTAGAAGGGCCTCCTTTTGAATTAATAAAACATTCCTTGCATCACGCGACAGCTATCAGCCAATAACAAAATGTATAAACATACATACACTGTGAATTCTTGCACATGCTCAGTAGGAGCTGCTGCCTCAGAAAGTGTGCACTTAAAAAGATTTTGCACATTTTGACAATGGAAGGGAATTGGAAAGTTATTTAAAATTGTGTGCTCTATCTGAATAATTAAAGTTTTTTTTTTACAATAGTGTTTCTTTAAGGGAACACTAAAGTCAAAATAAAAATGTTCTGATTCAGATAAAATTTTAAATGAATTTCCACTATTCTTTTATTATAAAAATATACCTCTTATTTAGTTCCTTTCTATGACAGTATCCTGAGGTAGACTCAGGAGTGTGCACATGTATTGGCATGCTATACATGGAATGTTCAACACACATGCAAACTCGTAGGTCTATCTCAGTATGCTGTCTTTGAAAAGAGCTACATTTCAACAAAGGATACCATAAGAAAGAGCTAATGAGTGTTTTTATTTTTAATTGAATGCCCTCTTAACTAGAATTTTATTTTATATTATATCAAATCTAAATCATAAAACTTTAATTTTGGCTTTCATGTCTCTTAAAAAATACACACAATTATTTTAAAATAACAGACATTTCAAGGTGTTTTTTTCACAGACCTTCAAATAAGCAAAATATACATCACAAACACTAAAGTAAAATTTAACAGCTACTTAATCCAGTAATGCTGATGGCTGCTTAAAGGGACAGTAACTAAAACTTAAACTTTCATTATTCAGATAGGACTTGCAATTTAAAATAACTTTCCAATCTACTTTTATCAACAAATTTGCTTTGGTCTCTTGTTATTATTTGTTGAATGCTAAACCTAGCTAGGCTTAAATGCTAATTTATAAGCCCTTGAAGGCCCCTGCATTTTGACAGTTTTTACAGCTAGACACTGCTAGTTTGTGTGTGCCATATAGATAACATTGTGCTCATACCCGTGAAGTTACTTATGAGAGGGCACTGATTGGCTAAAATACAAGTTTGTCAAAATAACTAAGAAAAGGGGCAGTCTGCAGAGACTTAAATACAAGGTAATCACAAAGGTGAAATGTTTATTAATATAATTGTGTTGGTTATGCAAAACTGGGAAATGGGTTATAAAGGGATTATTTATCTTTTTAAACAATAAAAATTCTGAAGTAGACTGTCCCTTTAATAGGTCAGAATGCAACTTTTACCACATATATATATATATACAGGTGGCCCTCGGTTTACAACGGTTCAATTTGCACCGTTTCAGAATAACAACCTTTTTTTCAGTCATGTGACTGCTATTGAAAACATTGAGAAGCAGTGCATTGATTAAAATAGCCAGTAGGTGGAGCTGTCCGCTTGTGCTGCAGCAAAGATATGCAAGCCAAACAAGCTGAAATTAATCTGTTTAACCAGACCTGAGCTATCGAGCAGCTTGCAAAGGAACAAGATCTTCCTGTCTATAAATCAGTCCAGATTGGAATGCATAGAAAGAACTGTTTGCAGAAAAATGCAAGTAAAGTCTGTGTTGTGTGATTATTTTATTAGGTTTATAATGCTGTTTAGCAAATGTTTTTGTTCATTTAACTTAGTTTAATTATATATTCTGTGTTGTGTGATTATTTAATTAGGTTTATAATGCTGTTTAGCAAATGTTTTTGTTCATTTAACTTAGTTTAATTATATATTCTGTGTTGTGTGATTATTTTATTAGGTTTATAATGCTGTTTAGCATTTAAAGTCTTCATTTCAAAGCTTTAAAAATAATGTATTAGGTGTTACTTATGACAATTTTGAGAGGGGCCTGGAACCTAACTCCCTCACTTCCCACTGACTTACATTATAAACTGGGTTTGCTTTCAATTTACAACGGTTTCGATTTACAACCATTCCTTCTGGAACCTAACCCCGGCGTAAACTGAGGGCTACCTGTATATATATATAAATATATACAGTATATATATTGCATTTATTAACACGAGTAACTTAAAGGGATATTAAACAGTAAGAAATTATAATAAAAAATGTTTAATTATGTGTAGTTAAAAAAACTTTTAGGGGGCGTGTCCGAGCAGCGACTGTGGACGGTCGCATCTTCTTAGTGCTCCTGCTAAATATCCAGCAATCTGCCGGTGTAGGATAACTAGCACAGTAAACTTGCACATAAATTGACCAGTACTACTGGAACAACGGATAGAACAATAAAATCTAAGTCATTTGCTGTATTTCTGATGCCGGAACACAAAATCGGGCAATAAAGGCCTGGAGCAGCAAGACAGGCAGCCCCCTCGGTTTGCCGAGGTTACCTGTCAGGACTGGACACATCAGAACATGAACTTCTCACACTCTCACAGTTTTACAAAGTAAACAGGCTCTTTTTGACACAGAAAACCTAAGGCTACCAAGAAATCTATCACTGCACAACAAACATGGCTGCCGAGAAAGAATTTAGTTATCGGTTTCGTTTAGACGATATCATGGAAAAGTTAGAACATCACTTTATGGACCTAATACAGAGGGCCTCATGGGACTTTCTAACAAATCTACAAATGTCACAGCTCAACACAGGGAGCAAATCAGAAGACGTAGAGGCGACATCTATGGAGGACGTAGCCGCGGTTCCCTCTCTGCAGAGCAAAAAAGAACAATACTGGTACAGCAACACCTTCACAGGTCTCATCTCGTGTGAAGTCACCTCGGCTGAACATCAGACCACCAATGATTGATATGCATCAAAATACCAACTCGACTCTCAATGTTCATTTACTATCTAAACACAGGCAAGTCGACAGAACACGCAATAGCTTTAAATCATCCCATGAAGCTCAGTACTTCAACCCTTGTTGCCTCGATGCTAGAAAGGCTTGATCTGGAGGAATTGCTCATCCAGGAGATCAGAGAGGACTCCCGGTTTAATATGTCTACGGATATCACACCATATGTAACATTTGAGGTTTTGCAATCACAGCTGGACAAACCTCTTTACCCAGATAAACGGAACTCTGATAAACAGTATAAAATGTATCATTATTGGGACACCTTAAAGCCAGCCTGAGGAAAACTTGGTATCTACATATATTTTCCAACACTGTTGGCTTAAAAATGTTTTAGCTTAGTTGTTTTTCTCTTATTCTCTCTTCTTATAAAGAGCCTGTGTGTTTAAACTATGCGAGTGTAATTTTATATATCAGCACTTTCATACTTTCCTAAGTTTTGTACCACTTGGCTTCATGCACTTCCGTAGTAACATCCTATAAAGTACAAATATGCTCTAGAATCGCATACATACTAATAGCATAAAAGAGGCACGGTAACCGCATTAATGCCCTTTTATAATTCTGCATGTTTCCTGTGGGGTTTAGTGGGTGGCACCTAGGGTGACATCATTTTACATTCGAAAAAGGGATTTATACTAAGCACGTTGCCTCAGCTCTTGAGAGAAATGTGATAGTAATGCTGGTGCCCCTTTCGCAGTCTACGGCCGGGGCTGTGGCTGGGAAACCAAATATTAACCATATAAATGTAATAACAAGAGCTAAGCCCTAAAAGAAAGTTTTATATAGTGTGTTATATATTTTGTACATCAGGATACGTACCATATATTCCTGACCAGAGTATGATGTATAACAACTTGCTAGGAGTGTATGAATATAGTCATTTAGGACATTTAACAGATCATATGGACAAGGAAATAACTCTGTTTTTATTTTACATAGTTACACAATTTCTTTATATGATCATAAATAATAGCTATTTGCTTCTGTGAGTGGTGTGTTGGCATAGTAACCAGTTCTGACTTATGCATCTTTATCAATTTTCTAGAAACGAGTAGTTTCATATTATTTTCCATACACATGATGCTGTTTGTTCCTATGTAAACTTTTACTTATGTTTTATGTCTAATATTAACCCCCTTGATCTTATTTATGCACCAGAACAGGTCCAAGGGAGGCCTCTATCACTGTTTTAGGGGACTGAAAAGGAGGCCTATCAATACTACTGTACACCTATAGTCAGATATGACATGATTACTTGCTGTATTGAATTTACTATATAACCTGTATGCATCCTTTTTCCTCAATAAAAAAAACAAAACAAAACAAAAATATATATTCTGTCATGAAACAAAAAAACCTTTTAAAGAGGCAATAGATTCCATAGTGCTAAACAAAGTAAAATACATTTAGACTAAAGCAGGGATATAATTTAAACCTGGTTGCCAACGGAAGAACAGAATATCAATGGTTGTCATAATACTACATACCTTTCCCCGAAACTCCATTGCTGCTGACTCATAATTTTCATATATTGTACTGAATGATTCTGAGCTTTTGGAGGCAAAAAGTAAAATGTGACTTTCAATGGGGACATCAAAAATGGTTACTGATGTCTAGTAAAGAAAAGAGAGAAAAATATTGTCAATTTACTGTGCATGGCAACCTCTAGAATCTGAAGTCACTTGTTTTTTAAATTTTATTCTCTCAGACAAGTTTTAGTATAGAGATCTAAAGTTTACTACAGTTGTAGACCACTGATTAGACAAGGCACCAGTTCAAACTCATGTTCTCACAAAGAAAAACAGAATATTTGTACATTAATATTTACTTGTTTGCTATTGCTATTTATCTTTTCTTTCAGTTGAACCAAACTCTTATTTTATTAACATTTTGCCTTGTCAAACAATATACATTTTAACTAATATCTTTCTAATCCAACCAGTCAACTAAGATGGGTGCAGTCAGCTATAGCAGACTGAAAAGCTTCCTGGAAATTCACTTTTATATATATATATATATATATATATATATATATATATATATATATATATATATATATATATATATATATATATATATATATATATATAACATACCCCCTTTAAAGGTGCCTGGTCATTAAAAAACAACCAATAGGTGTTGAGAAGCTGTATGCTTTCTCTTTAAACTTCTAGATAAGAATGTACCATGAGATTACAACTTTATGGTTAGACCTTTTTTGCTATAAAAGCATCTTTATTATGTTACTCTCTGGGTAGTGACCAGTGAATGTCTTTATAATTACAAATGATGCTTCGCTTGATAATTATTCTGCCAATCAAATATTTCTGTAAAATATCTAATCTCATATATGAATATGTGAATGTAACAATTGAATGCTACATCTGAATATTGATTCCAATAGACTTATACTAAAGTTTGTGAGAATCAATATTCAAATGTTAATATTTGCATATCTAAATCTTACATTCCATATTCAATTTATGAAATGTTTTACAAATATTTAGCCTTCATTTAAAACGAAGAAATGCAGCTAACATTACTTTATTTAAAAAAATATATGAAAATATTTGCTAATGTTAAAACATTTACTGATCCCTTGTTTTGGACTCTCTGTAAATGTAGTAACGTCTCTGTTGGTATGGATTTAGTTAATCTCCTAGACCAGAATTATTTTCATAGTCAAGGTTAAAAGTAATTAAAAGTATTGTAGTTGTATGCATACTGTTTAATTGCATAATAAATGGTCTTACCTCCAGATTATACTCGGTCACCAAATCCATTATATATGTCCTTATTAGCCTTATAAGGTCCAATGTGCTTTGTATTTCTTCTTCTGATATTAGATAATGGATAGGTTTGTCCTTTAGATGCATTTGATGAGAGTTATTCATATGTGAACACAATGTAAAAGCATATCATTACACAGTAAATTATGCAGATATTGTATATTAAGTAAATGTCTGATTATGATACAATAGAAGGCACATGGTTTACAGAAAGATTGCATCGTGTGTATTATAAATTAATATTTAATGAATTTAAACATCGTAAACGTAAACCCTTCAAAAAAGGATGACAAGAGAAGGAAGAAAATTAAATAATAGAAGTAAATTTGAAAGTAGTTTAAAAGGGATAGTAAAGTCCAAATTAAAATGTCATGATTCAGATAGGGCATGTTATTTTAAACAACTTTCTAATTTACTTTTATCATCAAAATTTCTTTGTTCTCTTGGTATTCTTAGTTGAAAGCTAAACCTAGTTAGGAACATATGCTCATTTCTAAGCCCTTGCATCTAAATGCATTTGACAGTTTTTCACAGCAAGAGAGCGTTAGTTCATGTGTTTCAAACAGATAACACTGTGCTCACGCAAGTGAAGTTATTTATAAGATAAGTAAGTCTTTCAAAAGATCTGAGATAAGGAGGCAGTCAGCAGAAGCTTAGATACAAGGTAATTACAGAGGTAAGAAGTTTATTAATATAACAGTGTTGGTTATGCAAAACTGGGGAATGGGTAATAAAGGGATTATCTATCTTTTTAAACAATAACATTTTTAGTGTTTACTATCCCTTTAAATTGTAGGCTCTGTCTAAATCATGAATGTCTAATTATGACTTTACTGTCCCTTTAAATAATTTAGCAAAATAACTGAATATTAACAGTTACAAAATTACTTAGTGGTAAATACCTCAGAAGTACATCCTACACATTAAACAGTATAACATGATCGTATATTAGTATAATTTTAGCTTTTATTTGACTTAAAGGGTTTTATATCAAGTCCTACACATATTCACAATGAAATATTAAAAATTAACAATCAATGAAATAAAAATAAAAGTTAAAATAATAACATAGGGGTCAATTTCAATCCTTCTGATTTTTATTTTTGATATCAGAAAAAGTGAACGGACGTTTTTTTCATTAACAAAATGATCACAATATTTCTATGACAAAAACAGCTTAGCTTGATAACTGCCACAAGGTTTGATTCTAATTTTTAACAACTGCACCTTAAAGGGACACTAACCCCCAATTTTTTTCTTTCATGATTCAGATAGAGCATGCAATTTTAAGCAACTTTCTAATTTGCTCCTATTATCAAATTACCTTCATTCTTTTGCTATTTTTATATGAAAAAGCAGGAATCTAAGCTAAGGAGCCAACCCATTTTTGGTTCAGAACAATGGATAGCGCTTGCTGATTGCTGGGTACATTTAGCCACCAATCAGCAAGCGCAGCCCAGGTTCTGAACCAAAAATGGGCCGTCTTCTTAGCTTAGTTTTCTGCTTTTTCAAATAAAGATAGCAAGAGAACAAAGAGAAATTGATAATAGCAGTAAGTTAGAAAGTTGCATGCTCTATCTGAATCATAAAAGAAAAAATTTGGGTTTACTTTCCTTTTAACTGATGGCTATAGATCAACAAACACAGAAACCGATACACCAAAGAAAAAACCTGCATAATTCTAAAATGGCAGATTCACAGTATGTTTTACCTTAAATCATATCCTTATCACCTCCACAGCCAATCAGAAACATTGACAACATTACTAACATCTGGATTAACAAGTCAGAGGGGGGTGCACCACTATCAAATATATGATACAGCGACAACGTTTCAGACCTTACATCTGGTCCTTAGTCATGACTAAGGACCGGATGAATATCTGAAACGTTGTTGCTGTACTTTGGATCATGGAACAATAAAGGTCTTTCTTAATGCATTTGTTCAGGCTGGAATAACAGTCTTTTAAGTTTATGTTGATGCAAGGGGCCAGCTGACCCTGTTCTCCTGTGCCTGATTCCTGGTTGGTTGCTGTTCCCTACCTACCTTATACATCTCCACAAACAACAGTGACAGAAAATGGAATAAATACAAACTCACAGATGCAGTAGAACTAAGTTGAGCTGTTTTAGTAGCCAAACTCACTGAACTCCGGACTCAGGAGATAGCCAATGGACGAGCTGGAAGTGACTCCAATTATTGGATACAACTTATAACATTTGTTAAAAGTGAATAATCCCACAAAGGCTAATTACAAAAAAACACCTGTACAACACAACGCGTTTCTCGGCTCACAGCTGTTTAATAGGGCATGTATGTGTAATTAACATCAAGTACACACATTTGCTCAATGATTATATTGACACTGAATAATTTAAATGTATTTTATATTTCATTATTTGCAACCATTTATTGAGAAAGTAGCATTTTCTGGTTTGGCGAGATATACATCTGAAATCAAGAAGAACACCACTGGTTTCTATTAGATAGAAGTGGCCGCAAATGATCTCATCATATGAAACAGGATTTTATCCGTTCTCACACTGTAAACCTGGAATTCTCTCCATTGCAATAATGTAACCACAAAAATGTTATGCTTTCAAATGTGATTGCGCTTTTGTGACCGGATTTTCTAAAGGAAACGCCCTTTGTGACCAGGATTTTAAGCAGGATTGCGCCTTTGTGATCGAAATTTCAATAATATAGCCACAAAAAAATAAAAATTATACGCGTTTTGTCTTTGTGGTCACAAAGGTGCAATGCTGTTTGAAATCCCAGACATTAAAGGGACGGTAAACTTAAAAAATAATGTTATATCATTCTGCACATAGTGCAGAATTATATAGCATTATCTTAGCAGCTTTCAAAATCAAAAGCTTGGAGAGTTTTTTGCTATCAAAGTTGCACTTACCTGGTCTCTTCTCCAGGCTCTTTTTATCAGGTCTTGATTTTCAAAATCACTGTGATTGGATCGCGCCATTGAACTGAATGTGGTCTGGTAACGAGAGCGAGCTACATTCAGTTTAATGGCGCGATCGGGCGAGCTGTGATTAGAAAGCGCGCTCACGAACCGCTTTTGAAAATCAAGACCTGATGAGAAGAGAGGAGACCAGGTAAGTGCAAGTTTGAAAGCGAAAATCTCTCCAAGCTTTTGATTTTGAAACTATGGGCAGAATTATATAAAATTCTTTTTTTTAATCTGATTCTACTGAAAATGACAATTACAACAAAGAAAGTGTGAATTAGAAACAAATATTTAGCGAACGTGATTGCTACACGCCATTTGAAGATTTCCTCACTTTTCCTGAAGATCCCTTTAGCTGTACAGGATATCACTTATAAAATATATATGTAAATTTGTGTCCTGCCAACTCCAGATATACTATACAATAGCAATGAATATATATTTAGTGAATTTAGCTAATATAAGTAAATACTGTTTCCTGCACATGAGCAACATAATATAATCATTTTAGATTGTTTTGGAATACTTGTAAATATGTCTAAAAGGCCAGTTTGTGACTTTATCAAGTGCCTTTAGGTGTCAAATTCCATGTGCAATACAGTCTTTAAAACCTGTTCAAAGGTATTGAGAAAATAGGTTTTAATTGCTGAGAACTTTTTAGCTCCATTTTAAAAATAGGACTTTTTTGTTGAGCCGAAAACATGCTCACGGCTTAAAGGAACAACTGAAAAAACTGCTATTGTGATTGCGTTTAAATGAAAGTGTCTCTTTCTGTCCGAAAACCCTCAGGAAACAAATGGGACGATATACTGGAATTGACCCCTATATATATATATATATAACATTGCCTTTCTGCATTGATATTGTTCATACCCATAAAATAGAATCCTTACCTTTTTGTATACGACAATTACATTTTTGGTAAACCCCACATGGGAGAAAACATCCTCAGTGCTGACTGTCCCAAATGGTAAATCTGGGACGTCCCTCGCAGCTTCATAGAAATGTTTTTGTATATTACTCTGTGTCTATAAATGTAAAGAAATAGGTTAACAACTTAAGTTATTCTTAAAGGGACACTAAAGTCAAATTTTTACTTTGATGATTCAGATACAGAATGCAATTTTAAAAAGAAAAAACTTTCCAATTTACTTCTCCATACCGCACAAAAGCCAAGGGCTGACATCAATGGGAAGAAAGTGTTAGAAAAAAACTAACACCTGCAATCGCGGAATGGAACGCAACCCCATTGATGTCTATAGGGAAAAGAAAATTACGTTAAAACCTAACACCCTAACATTAACCCCCTAGTCTAAATACCCCTAATCTGCCGCTCCCCGACATTGCTGATGCTAAATAAAGTTATTAACCCCTAATCCGCCGCTCCCCGACACTAATTAAACCTTTTAACCCCTAAACCACCTGCCCCCCACATCGCTACTAATAAATACACCTATTAACCCCTAATCCGCCGCCCACCCACATTGCTGCTACTATAATAAACCTATTAACCCCTAAACCGCCAGCCCCCCATATCGCAACTAATAAACTAAACCTATTAACCCCTAAACCGCCAGCCCCCCACATCGTAACTAATAAACTTAACCTATTAACCCCTAAACCATCGTCCCCCCACATCGCAAAACACTAAATTAAACTATTAACCTCTAAACCTAACACCCCCATAACTTTAAATTGAAAGTTACAATATAACTATCTTAAAATAAATAAAAACTTACCGCTAAAATAAATAAAAAATAAGATTAAACTATAAATTAACCTATCATAACTATTATAATAAAATTAAATAAACTACCAATTAAAAATCCTAAATTACATGATTAAAAGAACCTAAAACTATGAAAAAATAAAAAACCTAAATAAAAAATTTAAATAAACCTAACACTACGAAAAAATTAAAAAATCTAACATTCAAAAAAAAAAAACTAAAATTAAGAAAAATAAAAAAACACTAAGATTACAAAAAATAAAAAACAAAATTATCCAAAATAATAAAAATTACACCTAATCTAATAGCCCTATAAAACAAAAAAAAGCACCCCCTATCCTAACAATAAACTACCAATAGCCCTTAAAAGGGCCTTTGTAGGGCATTGCCCTAAGTTAAACAGCTCTTTTACATTAAAAAAATTACAAAGTCCCCCCTAAAAGTAAAACCCCCTACCCAACTAACCCCCGCAAAATAAAAAACCTAAGTCTAAAAAAATCCTAAGATACCCATTGCCCCTAAAGGGGCATTTGTATGGGCATTGCCCTTAAAAGGGCATTCAACTCTTTTACTGCCCTTAAAATGGCATTCAGCTCTTTTACTGCCCTTCAAACCCCTAATCTAAAAAAAAATCCACCTAAACAAATTTTAAAAAATCTAACACTAACCCCAGGAAATCTACTCACAGTTCCTGAAGTCCGGGCATCCATCTTCATCCAGGCGGCGAGAAGTCTTCATCCATCGCGGGGGCATCTTCTATCTTCATCCCGGTGGCACAGAGCTGTGGAGGCGAGTAGCTGTGGATGCTCTGATGTTGGGGGCTTGGAGTTTAGGGGTTAATACTTTATAATAGTGTTGGTGATGTGGGGGGCCGGCGGTTTAGGGGTCAATAGGTTTATTTTAGTAGTTATGTGGGGCCGGCCGTTAAGGGGTTAATAGGTTTATTTTAGTGTCAGCAATGTGGGTGGCCGGCAGATTAGGGGTTAATAGGTGTAATATAGTATTTGCGATGAGGGAGTGTGGCAGTTTAGGGGTTAATAGGTAGTTTATGGGTGTTAGTGTACTTTGTAACATTTTAGTTATGAGTTTTGTGAAACATTTTTGTTTCGCAAAATTCATAACTACTGGTCTCAAATCGCAGTATGGATCGTGTCAGTATAGGCTGTAACGCAAGCATTTTAGCCTCACCGCACAACCTGTAATATGCCGCTATGGAAAATCTTCCACTCAAATGTCATTTTTTGAGTGCGGAATGGAGAGTTGCGTTAAGACTAAATGCTTGCGATATAGCTGTACCGCCACAACTTGTAATATGCGTTACCTGCCATTCCACGCGCAAAGGCCCATTTATAGGTATAGCCGTACCGCACCATAACGCAAAACTTGTAATTTAGCAGATACAATGCTAAAGACGCATACACACTCCTGAGCTCCTATGTAGATTTATTCTTTAACAAATGATACCAAGTGAATGAAGCAAATTTGATAATAGAAATAAATTAGGTTTTTATTGCACACTCATGAATCATGAATGTTTATTTTTACTTTAGTGTCCCTTAACCCCTTAACGACTGAGGACGTGCAGGGTACGTCCTCAGAAAAAAGGCAGTTAATGCCTGAGAACGTACCCTGCACGTCCTCAGTGTGGAAAGCAGCTGGAAGCGATCCTGCTCGCTTCCAGCTGCTTTCCGGTTATTGCAGTGATGCCTCGATATGGAGGCATCCTGCAATAACCTTTTTAAGTAATCCGGTGCAGAGAGAGCCACTCTGTGGCCCTCTCTGCACCGGAGATCGGTGGCTACCTGCGTTGGTGGGTGGGAGCCGGACCGGGAGGCGGGTGGCGGCCATCGATGGCCCTGTGGAAGTGAAGGGGGGCGGGATCGTGGGCGGGGGTGGCTGGGGGCGCGCACGGGCGCGCGCGCGTGCACGGGAGGGTGGGGGCGGGCGCGTGCACGGGGAGGGAGCGGGTGGGAACCGCTACACTGCAGAAAATGTGCAAATAAAAAAGATTAAAAAAATCGAAAAATAAAATAATCATCAAAGTGGTGGGGGTTTGTCTGGGTGGGGGGGGGTGTCTGGGTGGGGGGGGGGGGAAGCTACACTACAGAAAAAAAAAAAACAAAGAGAAAAAAAAACACTTTTTATTGTAAACTGGGTACTGGCAGACAGCTGCCAGTACCCAAGATGGCCCCCAATAAGGCAGAGGGGAGGGTTAGAGAGCGGTTTTGGGGGGGATCAGGGAGGTTGGGGGCTAAGGGGGGGATCCTACACAGTAGCATATGTAAATATGCTAAAAAAAAATTTAATTTTTTTTTTAAAACCCTTTTATTTTAGTACTGGCAGACTTTCTGCCAGTACTTAAGATGGCGGGGACAATTGTGGGGTGGGGGAGGGAAGGGAGCTGTTTGGGAGGGATCAGGGGGTGGGATGTGTCAGATGGGAGGCTGATCTCTACACTAAAGCTAAAATTAACCCTGCAAGCTCACTACAAACTCCCTAATTAACCCTTTCACTGCTAGCCATAATACACGTGTGAGGCGCAACAGGATTTAGTGGCCTTCTAATTACCAGAAAGCAACGCCAAAGTCATATATGTCTGCTATTTCTGAACAAAGGGGATCCCAGACAAGCATTTACAACCATTTGTGCCATAATTGCACAAGCTGTTTGTAAATGATTTCAGTGAGAAGCCTAAAATTGTGAAAAATTTTACGTTTTTTTTAATTTGATCGCATTTGGCGGTGAAATGGTGGCATGAAATATACCAAAATGTGCCTAGATCAATACTTGGGGTTGTCTACTACACTACACTAAAGCTAAAATTAACCCTACAAGTTCCCTAAAAGCTCCCTAATTAACCCCTTAACTGCTGGGCATGATACACTTGTGGTGCGCAGTGGCATTTAGCGGCCTTCTAATTACCAAAAAGCAACGCCAAAGCCATATATGTGTGCTATTTATGAACAAAGGGGATCCCAGAGAAGAATTTACAACCATTTATGCCATAATTGCACAAGTTGTTTGTAAATAATTTCAGTGAGAAACCTAAAGTTTGTGAAAAAATTTGTGAAAAAGTGAACAATTTTTTGTATTTGATCGCATTTGGCGGTGAAATGGTGGCATGAAATATACCAAAATTGGCCTAGATCAATACTTTGGGATGTCTACTAAAAAAAAATATATAAATGTCAAGGGATATTCAGATATTCCTGAAAGATATCAGTGTTCTAAATGTGACTAGCGCTAATTTTGGAAAAACATGGTTTGGAAATAGCAAAGTGCTACTTGTATTTATGGCCCTATAACTTGCAAAAAAAGCAAAGAACATGTAAACATTGGGTATTTCTAAACTCAGGACAAAATTTAGAAACTATTTAGCATGGGTGTTTTTTGGTGGTTTTAGATATGTAACAGATTTTGGGGGTCAAAGTTAGAAAAAGTGTGTTTTTTTCCATTTTTCCTCATATTTTATCATTTTTTTTATAGTAAATTATAAGATATGATGAAAATAATGGTATCTTTAGAAAGTCCATTTAATGGCGAGAAAAACGGTATATAATATGTGTGGGTACAGTAAATGAGTAAGAAGAAAATTACAGCTAAACACAAACACCGCAAAAATGTAAAAATAGCCTTGGTCCCAAACGGACAGAAAATGGAAAAGTGCTCTGGTCACTAAGGGGTTAAAGTGACATTAAACTCCATTTTTTTTCTTTTATGATTCAGATAGAGAATACTATTTAAAAAAAGTTTCCAATTTACTTCTGTTTTCAAATTTGTTTCATTCTCATGATATTCTTTGTTGAAGAGATAGGTCGCGTGCACATGTCTGCAGCACTACATGACAGGAAACAGTGCTGCCATCTAGTGCTCTTGCTAATGTATCACATTGTTATAAAACTGCTGCCATCTAGTGCTCTTGCTAATGTATAACATTGTTATAAATCTGCTGCCATCTAGTGCTCTTGCTAATGTATAACATTGTTATAAATCTGCTGCCATCTAGTGCTCTTGCTAATGTATCACATTGTTATAAAACTGCTGCCATCTAGTGCTCTTGCTAATGTATAACATTGTTATAAAACTGCTGCCATCTAGTGCTCCTGCTAATGTATAACATTGTTATAAAACTGCTGCCATCTAGTGCTCTTGCTAATGTATAACATTGTTATAAAACTGCTGCCATCTAGTGTTCTTGCTAATGTATAACATTGTTATAAAACTGCTGCCATCTAGTGCTCTTGCTAATGTATAACATTGTTATAAAACTGCTGACATATAGTGTTCTTGCTAATGTATAACATTATTATAAAACTGCTGCCATCTAGTGCTCTTGCTAATGTATAACATTGTTATAAAACTGCTGCCATCTAGTGCTCTTGCTAATGTATAACATTGTTATAAAACTGCTGCCATCTAGTGCTCTTGCTAATGTATAATATTATTATAAAACTGCTGCCATCTAGTGCTCTTGCTAATGTATAACATTGTTACAAAACTGCTGCCATACAGTACTGCAGACACGTGCACACTCCTTACCTGGCATCCCTGCTTTTCAATAAAGAGTTACATTTTAGGAAAAGTAACCAAAATGAATTATGAAAACATATTACCAAGATTTTTTTTTTCAGTTTCAATGTCCCATTAAAGGGACATCCAACACCTTGAAATTACAAGTAAATTAAAGAGACAAGAAATCCAACAGTTTTCTTTCATAATTCAGATAGAGAAGAACATTTTAAAAAGCTTTCCATTTTACTTCTATTATCTAATTTGCTTTGTTCGCTTTTTATCCTTTGTTGAAAAGCATACCTAGATATACTAGGGCTGGGAACTAGCTGCTGATTGGTGGCTGCATAAATATACATCTTATCATTTCCAATGCTTTCCAATGTGTTCATTTAGCTCTCTTCAATAAAGGATACCAAGAAAACAAAGACAATTTGATTATAGAAGTAAATTGGAAAGTTGTTTAACCTCTTAAAGACATATGACGGAATTTTTCCGTCATAAAACAATTGAGCAAACTGAAAGCTGTGTCCTTAAAGGGTTAAAGTTGTATGCTCTATCTGAATCATAAAAGAAACAAATTTGGGTTTTATATCCCTTTAAAATGAGCATTACGTTTTTACTTCCTTAACAGCTAGATTTAGAGTTTTGTCGGTAACGACCCGCGTAGCTAACGCTGGCTTTTTTCTGGCCGCACCATAAAAATAACTCTGGTATTGAGAGTCCACAGAATGGCTGCGTTAGGCTCCAAAAAAGGAGCGTACAGCATATTTAACGCAACTGCAACTCTCGATACCAGAGTTGCTTACGGACGCGGCCAGCCTCAAAAACGTGCTTGTGCACGATTCCCCCATAGAAAACAATGGGGCTGTTTGAGCTGAAAAAAAACCTAACACCTGCAAAAAACCCGCGTTCAGCTCCTAACGCAGCCCCATTGTTTGCTATGGGGAAACACTTCCTAAGTCTGCACCTAACACTCTAACACGTACCCCGAGTCTAAACACCCCTAACCTTACACTTATTAACCCCTATTCTGCCGCCCCCGCTATCGCTGACCCCTGCATATTATTTTTAACCCCTAATCTGCCGCTCCGTAAACCGCCGCTACTTACATTATCCCTATGTACCCCAAATCTGCTGCCCCTAACACCACCGACCCCTATATTATATTTATTAACCCCTAATCTGCCCCCCACAACGTCGCCGCTACCTACCTACACTTATTAACCCCTAATCTGACGAGCGGACCGCACCGCTATTATAATAAAGTTATTAACCCCTAATCCGCCTCACTAACCCTATAATAAATAGTATTAACCCCTAATCTGCCCTCCCTAACATCGCCGACACCTAACTTCAAACATTAACCCCTAATCTGCCGACCGGAGCTCACCGCTATTCTAATACATTTTTAAACCCCTAAAGCTAATTCTAACCCTAACCCTAACACCCCCCTAAGTTAAATATAATATAAATCTAACAAAATAAATTAACTCTTATTAAATAACTTATTCCTATTTAAAGCTAAATACTTACCTGTAAAATAAACCCTAATATAGCTACAATATAAATTATAATTACATTGTAGCTATTTTAGGATTAATATTTATTTTACAGGCAACTTTGTAATTATTTTAACCAGGTACAATAGCTATTAAATAGTTAAGAACTATTTAATAGTTACCTAGTTAAAATAATAACAAAATTACCTGTAAAATAAATCCTAACCTAAGTTACAATTAAACCTAACACTACACTATCAATACATTAATTAAATACAATATCTACAAATAACTACAATGAAATAAACTAACTAAAGTACAAAAAATAAAAAAGAACTAAGTTACAAAAAATAAAAAAATATTTACAAACATAAGAAAAATCTTACAACAATTTTAAACTAATTACACCTACTCTAAGCCCCCTAATAAAATAACAAAGCCCCCCAAAATAAAAAAATGCCCTACCCTATTCTAAATTACTAAAGTTCAAAGCTCTTTTACCTTACCAGCCCTGAACAGGGCCCTTTGCGGGGCATGCCCCAAGAAGTTCAGCTCTTTTGCCTGTAAAAAAAAACATACAATACCCCCCCCCAACATTACAACCCACCACCCACATACCCCTAATCTAACCCAAACCCCCCTTAAATAAACCTAACACTAAACCCCTGAAGATCTTCCTACCTTGTCTTCACCATGCCAGGTATGACCGTCCGTTCCAGAAGAGCTCCTCCGATGTCCTGATATAAGCCCAAGCGGGGGGCTGAAGATGTCCATGATCCGGTAGAAGTCTTCATCCAAGCGGGGCAGAAGAGGTCTTCCATCCGATTGAAGTCTTCATCCAGGCGGCATCTTCTATCGTCATCCATCTGGAGCGGAGCGGCAGCATCCTGAAGACCTCCGACGCGGAACATCCATCCTGGCCGACGACTGAACGACGAATGACGGTTCCTTTAAATGACGTCATCCAAGATGGCGTCCCTCGAATTCCGATTGGCTGATAGGATTCTATCAGCCAATCGGAATTAAGGTAGGAATATTCTGATTGGCTGATGGAATCAGCCAATCAGAATCAAGTTCAATCCGATTGGCTGATCCAATCAGCCAATCAGATTGAGCTCGCATTCTATTGGCTGATCGGAACAGCCAATAGAATGCGAGCTCAATCTGATTGGCTGATTGGATCAGCCAATCGGATTGAACTTGATTCTGATTGGCTGATTCCATCAGCCAATCAGAATATTCCTACCTTAATTCCGATTGGCTGATAGAATCCTATCAGCCAATCGGAATTCGAGGGACGCCATCTTGGATGACGTCATTTAAAGGAACCGTTATTCATCGTTCAGTCGTCGGCCAGGATGGATGTTCCGCGTCGGAGGTCTTCAGGATGCTGCCGCTCCGCTCCAGATGGATGACGATAGAAGATGCCGCCTGGATGAAGACTTCAATCGGATGGAAGAACTCTTCTGTCCCGCTTGGATGAAGACTTCTACCGGATCATGGACATCTTCAGCCCCCCGCTTGGGCTTGGATCAGGACATCGGAGGAGCTCTTCTGGAACGGACGGTCATACCTGGCATGGTGAAGACAAGGTAGGAAGATCTTCAGGGGCTTAGTGTTAGGTTTTTTTAAGGGGGGTTTGGGTTAGATTAGGGGTATGTGGGTGGTGGGTTGTAATGTTGGGGGGGGGGTATTGTATGTTTTTTTTTACAGGCAAAAGAGCTGAACTTCTTGGGGCATGCCCCGCAAAGGGCCCTGTTCAGGGCTGGTAAGGTAAAAGAGCTTTGAACTTTAGTAATTTAGAATAGGGTAGGGCATTTTTTTAATTTGGGGGGCTTTGTTATTTTATTAGGGGGCTTAGAGTAGGTGTAATTAGTTTAAAATTGTTGTAAGATTTTTCTTATGTTTGTAAATATTTTTTTTTTTTTGTAACTTAGTTCTTTTTTATTTTTTGTACTTTAGTTAGTTTATTTCATTGTAGTTATTTGTAGATATTGTATTTAATTAATGTATTGATAGTGTAGTGTTAGGTTTAATTGTAGGTAATTGTAGATATTTTATTTAATTAATTTAATGATAGTGTAGTGTTAGGTTTAATTGTAACTTAGGTTAGGATTTATTTTACAGGTAATTTTGTTATTATTTTAACTAGGTAACTATTAAATAGTTCTTAACTATTTAATAGCTATTGTACCTGGTTAAAATAATTACAAAGTTGCCTGTAAAATAAATATTAATCCTAAAATAGCTACAATGTAATTATAATTTATATTGTAGCTATATTAGGGTTTATTTTACAGGTAAGTATTTAGCTTTAAATAGGAATAAGTTATTTAATAAGAGTTAATTTATTTCGTTAGATTTAAATTATATTTAATTTAGGGGGGTGTTAGGGTTAGGGTTAGAATTAGCTTTAGGGGTTTAAAAATTTATTAGAATAGCGGTGAGCTCCGGTCGGCAGATTAGGGGTTAATGTTTGAAGTTAGGTGTCGGCGATGTTAGGGAGGGCAGATTAGGGGTTAATACTATTTATTATAGGGTTAGTGAGGCGGATTAGGGGTTAATAACTTTATTATAATAGCGGTGCGGTCCGCTCGTCAGATTAGGGGTTAATAAGTGTAGGTAGGTAGCGGCGACGTTGTGGGGGGCAGATTAGGGGTTAATAAATATAATATAGGGGTCGGCGGTGTTAGGGGCAGCAGATTAGGGGTACATAAGGATAACTTAAGTAGCGGCGCTTTGCGGTCGGCAAATTAGGGGTTAATAAGTGTAGGCAGGTGGAGGCGACGTTGTGGGGGGGCAGATTAGGGGTTAATAAATATAATACAGGGGTCGGCGGTGTTAGGGGCAGCAGATTAGGGGTACATAAGTATAACATAGGTGGCGGTCGGCAGATTAGGGGTTAAAAAAATTTAATCGAGTGGCGGCGATGTGGGGGGACCTCAGTTTAGGGGTACATAGGTAGTTTATGGGTGTTAGTGTACTTTAGGGCACAGTAGTTAAGAGCTTTATGAACCGGCATTAGCCCAAAAAGCTCTTAACTACTGACTTTTTTCTGCGGCTGGAGTTTTGTCGTTAGATTTCTAACGCTCACTTCAGACACAACTCTAAATACGGGAGTAAGAAAGATCCCATTGAAAAGATAGGATACGCAATTGACATAAGGGGATCTGCGGTATGGAAAAGTCGCGGCTGAAAAGTGAGCGTTAGACCCTTTTTTGAATGACTCCAAATACCGGCGGTAGCCTAAAACCAGCGTTAGGAGCCTCTAACGCTGGTTTTCACGGCTACCGCCAAACTCTAAATCTAGGCCTATGTAAATTAAATAAAAAGTTATTAATACATAAAGGGCCAGATTACAAGTGGCGCGCTAACAGTTATGCACAAGCAATATCAGGTTATTGTGGCTGTTTGCACACATCGGCTGTAGCACTCGTATTACAAGTTAAAACTAAACGTGATGTCTTGAGCGCAATTGAATTTAGCGCATGTCGGGATAGAGCTCTGGTTAACTGTTTCGTGAAACAAAAAAGTGTCAGAAAACACATCAAAAATACATTTAAAAGTACAGTTGCACTCATAATAACACCATCTAATAAAAAAATATTTTAAAAAATTGCACAAAAAAGTTAGAAGCGCTCAAGTGTTAGGAAAAACAAGGCTGCAAAGGGGTTTAGCATAGAGATACATACATATACATGTCTAAATATGTATATATGTGTGTAAATATGTATCTATATGTGTATATAAGTGTGTGTACATATGTATCTATATGTGTATATATGTGTGTGTGTACATATGTATCTATATGTGTATATATATCTATATGTGCACTCATAATAACACCATCTAATAAAAAAATATTTTAAAAAATTGCACAAAAAAGTTAGAAGCGCTCAAGTGTTAGGAAAAACAAGGCTGCAAAGGGGTTTAGCATAGAGATACATACATATACATGTCTAAATATGTATATATGTGTGTAAATATGTATCTATATGTGTATATAAGTGTGTGTACATATGTATCTATATGTGTATATATGTGTGTGTGTACATATGTATCTATATGTGTATATATGTGTGTGTACATATGTATCTATATGTGTATATATGTGTGTGTACATATGTATCTATATGTGTGTGTAAATATGTATCTATATGTGTATATATGTGTATGTACATATGTATCTATATGTGTATATATGTGTGTACATATGTATCTATATGTGTATATATGTGTGTGTACATATGTATCTATATGTGTATATATGTGTGTGTAAATATGTATCTATATGTGTATATATGTGTATGTACATATGTATCTATATGTGTATATATGTGTGTGTACATATGTATCTATATGTGTATATATGTGTGTGTACATATGTATCTATATGTGTATATATGTGTGTGTACATATGTATCTATATGTGTATATATGTGTGTGTACATATGTATCTATATGTGTATATATGTGTGTGTACATATGTATCTATATGTGTATATATGTGTGTGTACATATGTATCTATATGTGTATATATGTGTGTGTACATATGTATCTATATTTGTATATATATGTGTGTAAATATGTATCTATATGTGTATATATGTGTGTGTACATATGTATCTATATGTGTATATATGTGTGTACATATGTATCTATATGTGTATATATGTGTGTGTACATATGTATCTATATGTGTATATATATGTGTGTACATATGTATCTATATGTGTATATATGTGTGTGTACATATGTATCTATATGTGTATATATGTGTGTGTACATATGTATCTATATGTGTATATATGTGTATGTACATATGTATCTATATGTGTATATATGTGTGTGTACATATGTATCTATATGTGTATATATGTGTGTGTACATATGTATCTATATGTGTATATATATGTGTGTACATATGTATCTATATGTGTATATATGTGTGTGTGTACATATGTATCTATATGTGTATATATGTGTGTGTACATATGTATCTATATGTGTATATATGTGTGTGTACATATGTATCTATATGTGTATATATGTGTGTGTACATATGTATCTATATGTGTATATATGAATTTAGAGATACATTTATAGACATATATAAGTGCATTGAAGCCCTTCGCAGTCAAGTTGATGAAAACATGTAAAAGCATATTTATGCAATATTTATATTTAATAAAGTGTTTAACTATGTATGTACTGTAAATATTGTGCATTCCAATGTTCTGCACATAGCAGAATATGTTCTACATATTTATAGATATTCCTATATATATATCTGTATGTATCTGTATATATCTGTATATATCTATACCTATATATAATCAGATTAAGATATATATTGTACCAAAATACCATCAGATATAGGTAGGAATATGTATTATGAATAAATAGAACATATTCCTGTATGTGAAAAACATTGGATTTTTACATATGAATATTTTCATGTCGGGTTGCGCTGTTGAGAATATGCGATCGGGTTTGCACTCAAGTAGGGTGTTAGTCTTTTTTTTTTTTCACTTTTCTTGCTCCATTTACTTATTTAGGGGCATTTAGCGCACATCGGGTTACCGCAGGAGTGAAAAGTTTTTACTTTCATCTTGTAATACAAGCGTTACCAGATGCACTCAAAAAGCTTACTACTAGCGGAGTTAGGGCAAGAGCGATAAATACCGCACCACTCGTTATCTGGCCTATCTGGTTCGTGTACTAAATAAATATATCTTTTGTTAATATGTTTGTAGCTGTAAATGAGTTTCTGCACTATGCTACAGTGTAGTATGTAGCTGGGCCAAAAAGAAATATTTTGAACCATTTTAAAGGAAATTTAGGTTACAGAAATTGCCTTCTGACCTTTCTAGGAAGTATGGAGCAAGCATAGATTTTATAGCAAAAACAATTAAATTATTGTACAGGGGTTGGACAAGATAATCTGAACACCATTATTATAGGGGTTAATATTATTTGTGTAAGCTAGAGTGGAAAATAATTTGCGATTCTCTTTTGTTTATCTTGACTTTGTCTTTATCTGTAGGTTTTATGCCGATGTAGTACAAGTTGTGTTCAACAGTGACTAGTACAAGCAGTTAATGAAATGGGTGACTTGTCAGACTTACAAAGAGGACAAATTGTAGGAGCCTATTTAGCTGTAGAGTCTGTAACCATAACAGTCATATTGTTTGGTGTCTCAAGAGCAACAGTCTCTATGGTTATGATTGTGTATACAAAGCATGACAAGACTTCCTCTGCAAATAAAAATATTGTGGGCAAAAACTGAAATTGAACGATTGGGCCCCATGAATACGAGCAAGGATTGTGTCCAAACACAGATCTACTGCAGTAAAAGAGACAACAGAACTCAGTATCCACCTTGAAGATCCCATTTCCACAAAAATCAGTCCACAGAGAACTTCAGAAAGCCAACACCCATGGAAGAAACTTTAATCACATACACCAATGCTAAAATGCAAAAAATATGGTTCCATGATCATAAATCAAGGACAGCTGAAGACTGGAAACAAGTGATATGGTCCGGTAATAATGTACATTATTTCCAACAGCAGGTTGGGTTTTTGAAAGGAGAACTCCTAAAGGAATCATACAACTTGGACTGTCTGGTTCCAACTGTCAAACATGGGGATGAATCAGTGATGATTTGGGCAGCCATATCTTGGTATTTTTCTGGCCCCATCATTAGCCATTAAATGGTTGATTTACTGCCAGAAAATACTTGGGCATTCAAGGTTATCAGATGTATCCTATGGTCCAAATGTTGTTTTGCAACAATGATGCCATTTTTAAAGATGATAATGTGCCCATACACACAGCTTGAACAGTTCAGTATTGGTTTGAGGAGCACCAAGATGAGCTTTAACATCTGTTCTGTAGAGCTCAATCACCTGACTTGAATATCATTGAACCACTGTGGGCAGCTTTGGAGAGCAGAGTGAGCAGTATATTCTGATGTTCCGATAGATGTATGGTACAACATTCCACTGGAGACTATTCAAAAGTTGTATTAATCTATTCCATAAAGTTTGGAAGATGTATTAAAGGTAAATGAAGTCTAACACCTTATTAATAAATAAATATTGCCTATTTCTATTTCTAGGTGTTCACATTATTTTGTCCAGCCCCTGTATATTGCAATTTTGGAAACTAAATATCTTCTATATCAGTATTTTAATATAGTAATGTTTTAACATCTCTTCTACCTTAAAGAAACCAACTACAGCCACATTATCCGAGTTAATGAAAGAATCAAACTGTTCAGTGGAGTTTATGGAAATAGCACTGGGTCCCATTCTTCTGTTCAGCCACGTGACAAAAGCAGAAGCCTTTCTTACACCTGCAGAGGAAAAAACAGATTTAGTAGCCAAAGGAAGTATAGAACAGTGGTGCACTGCATGAGTAGTCTGAAAAGAACAGGAAACAATACTGTATGATTAAAGGAACGGTCTACTCAAAAATTGGTATTGTTTAAAAAGATAGATAGTCCCTTTATTACCCATTCCCCAGTTTTGCACAACCAACACTGTTATATTAATACACTCTTTACCTCTGTGATTTCCTTGTATCTATGAATTATGAAAACATATTACCAAGATGGGTTATTTTTCAGTTTCAATGTCCCATTAAAGGGACATCCAACACCTTGAAATTACAAGATTTATTTTCTAAGCTATGCAGTAAATTAAAGAGGCAAGAAATCCAACAGTTTTCTTTCATAATTCAGATAGAGAAGAACATTTTACTTCTATTATCTAATTTGCTTTGTTCTATTTTTATCCTTTGTTGAAAAGCATACATAGATCATGATATACTAGGACTGGGAACTAGCTGCTGATTGGTGGCTGCATACATATACATCTTATCATTTCCAATGCTTTCCAATGTGTTCATTTAGCTCGCTTCAATAAAGGATACCAAGAAAACAAAGAAAATTTGATTATAGAAGTAAATTGGAAAGTTGTTTAAAGTTGTATGCTCTATCTGAATCATAAAAGAAACAAATTTGGGTTTTATATCCCTTTAAAATGACTGACCCCTTATCTCAGTTCTTTTGACAGACTTGCATTTTATCCAATCAGTGTTGACTCATAAATAACTCCACATGAGTGAGCACAATGTTATCTTTATGTAATACATTAACTAGTGCTGTCTAGCTGTAAAAAACTGTCAAAATGCAGTGAAATAAGAGGCGGCCTTCACCGGCTTAGAAATTAGCATATGTGTCTACCTAGGTTTAGCTTTCAACAAAGATTACCAAGAGAACAAAGCAAATGTGATAACATTAAGACGCAAAAAATAAGCTATAAAGAGATCAAGACTGTTAAAACAAAAAAATTAAAAGTATAAGCTGCTCAAAGTTGGCAAGATTACAAGTCGCCCGGCAAATCATTTGCAAAAACCCAGCGAGCGTTATGGCTTTTCACATTCGGCATTGCGCAGCTATTACACGTTTCAAAATAACTTACTTATGACGCGTGTTAAGCCGCGTAATCCAAACAGCCAAATCCTATGTGCGTTCACGTATTCCCCATAGAAGTCAATAGAGAAGACAAAAAGAAAGAAAAAAACTAACACCCTAATCTGTTGCTCAAAATACATAGACGCCTATTTATCATAGGTCTTGCGGACCTGATCCGACAGTGCGGATCAGGTTTCGCAAGACCTCACTGAATGCAGAGAGCAATACGCTCTCCGTATTCAGCATTGCACCAGCAGCTCACAAGAGGTGTTAGTGCAACCCCGCCCCCTGCCGCCAGCAGGGGGGTCTCAATCAACCCGATCGTACTCGATCGGGTTGAATTCTGGCGATTCCTGTCCGCCTCATCAGAGCAGGCGGACAGGGTTATGGAGCAGAGGTCTTTGTGACTGCTGCTTCATAACTGCTGTTTCTGGCGAGTCTGAAGACTCGCCAGAAAAACACGGCCCTTCAAGCTCCATTCGGAGCTTGATAAATGGGCCTCATGATGTATTCTTGTAATCTTGCACAGTGTGTTTTCTGCGACCTTTCCAAACCTCTAGGAAAGCGCTGTCTGGCTCCTCCTAGTTTTTTTTCACAACCAATTAGAAACCATATTGCCTACCTCAGAGACTAAAAAGAGTTCACCACTGCTGCTCTGCATTGGTGCCCAGACCACTGGTTTTCAAACCTGTCCTCAGGCCTCTCAAAACCGCCGGCCCCCCACAACGCAAAACACTAAATTAAACTATTAGCCCCTAAACCTAACACCCCCCTAACTTTAAATTAAAATTACAATATAACTATCTTTAAATAAATAAAAGCTTACCTGTGAAATAAAAATAAACCGAACATTAAACTATAAATTAACCTAACCTTACTATTCTAATAAAATAAAAAATACTACCAATTAAAAAATATAAATTACAATTTTAAAAAAAACTAATACTACGAGAAAAATAAAAAAATCTAAAATTACAAAAAATAATAAACACTAAATTACGAAAAATAAAAAACACTAAGCTTACAAAAAATAATAAAGGAAATTATCAAAAATAAAAACAATTACACCTAATCTAATAGCCCTATAAAAATAAAAAAAGCCCCCCCAAATAAAAACTCCCTTATTCTACAATAAACTACTAATAGCCCTTAAAAGGGCCTTTTGTAGGGCATTGCCCTAAGTTAAACAGCTCTTTTACCTGTAAAAAAAAATACAAAGTCCCCCCAAACAGTAAAACCCACCACCCGACCCAACCAACCCCCCAAAATAAAAAAAACTAACTCTAAAAAAAAAACATAAGCTACCCATTGCCACTAAAGGGGCATTTGCTGTTAAAAGGGCATTCAGCTCTTTTTCATTGCCCTTAAAAGGGCATTTAGCTCTTTTTCAAAAGCCAAAACCCTAACCTGAAAAAACACCCCAAAAAATAAAAAAAATACCTAAAACTAACCCCAGAATATCTACTCACGGTTGCTGAAGTCCGGACATCCAGGCGGTGAGAAGTCTTCATCCAGGCGGCGAGAAGTTTTCATCCAGGCTGCGACATCTTCATCCATCGCGGGGGCGTCTTCTATCTTCATATCGCGAAGACATCCAGTGCAAAGCGTTCTCTTCATACGGTCCCCGCCATACACTGAAGCTTTAACAGCCAATAGGATTTTAGCAGCTCTTATCCTATTGGCTGTTTTGAACAGCCAATAGGATTTTAGAAGCTCTCATCCTATTGGCTGATTTGAATTTGAAGAATCAGATCAGCCAATAGGAATGCAAGGTACACCATTTTGAAACTGCTACCTTGCATTGAAGCTTCAGTGTACGGCGGGGACCGTATGAAGAGGGTGCTCCGTGTTGGATGTCTTTGCCGCTCCTCTACGCTGGGATGAAGATAGAAGACGCCCCCGTGATGGATGAAGATGTCGCCACCTGGATGAAGACTTCTCGCCCGCCTGGATGTCCGGACTTTAGCAACTGTAAGTAGATATTCTGGGGTTAGTGTTAAGCATTTTTTTATTTTTTGGGGTGTTTTTTTTCAGATTAGGGTTTGGGCTTTTGAAAAAGAGCTAAATGCCCTATTAAGGGCAATTAAAAAGAGCTGAATGCCCTTTTAAGGGCAATGCCCATACAAATGCCCCTTTAGGAGCAATGGGTATCTTATGTTTTGTTTAGAGTTAGGTTTTTTTATTTTGGGGGGCTGGTTGGGTGGTGGGTTTTACTGTTGGGGAGACTTTGTAATAGAGCTGTTTAACTTAGGGCAATGTCCTACAAAAGGCCCTTTTAAGGACTATTGGTAGTTTATTGTAGGCTAGGGGGTGTTTTTATTTTGGGGGGGCTTTTTTATTTTATAGGGCTATTAGATTAGGTGTAATTGTTTTTATTTTTGATCATTTTGTTTATTATTTTTTGTAAGCTTAGTAGTTTTTATGTTTCGCAATTTAGTGTTTTTTATTTTTGGTAATTTAGTGTTTTTTATTTTTGGTAATTTTAGATTTTTTATTTTTTTTCGTAGTGTTAGGTTATTTTAAATTTGAAATTTAGATTTTTTAATTGGTAGTATTTTTTATTTTATTAGAATAGTAAGGTTAGGTTAATTTATAGTTTAATGTTAGGTTTATTTTTATTTCACAGGTAAGTTTTTATTTATTTAAATATAATTATATTGTACTTTTAATTTAAAGTTAGGGGGTGTTAGGTTTAGGGGTTAATAGTTTAATTTAGTGTTTTGTGATGTGGGGGGGCCGGCGGTTTAGGGGTTAATAGGTTTATTTAGTGGCGGAGATGTGGGAGACGGAGGTTTAGGGGTTAATAACTTTATTATAGTGTCGGCGATGTCTGGGAGCGGCGGAATAGGGGTTAATAGCTTTATTATAGTGTTGGTGATGTCAGGAGGGGCGGAATAGGGGTTAATAGCTTTATTATAATGGTGGTGATGTTGGGGAGCGGCGGAATATCGGTTAATAGCTTTATTATAGTGGCGATAATGTCGGGGAGCGGCGGAATAGGGGTTAATAACTTTTATTAGTGGCAGCGATGTCAGCAGTGGCAGATTAGGAGTTAATAACTTTATTTAGGTGTCGGAGATGTCGGGGGCGGCAGATTAGGGGTGTTTAGACTTGGGGTTTATGTTAGGGTGTTAGGTTTAAACATAACTTTTTTTCACCATAGACATCAATGGGCTTGCATTACGGAGATTTTTCATTCCGCGATCGCAGGTGTTAGTTTTTTTCTAACACTCTCTCCCCATTGATGTCTATGTGGTAAAGTGTGCACGAGCACGTCAAAGCAGCCCTCGGCTTTTGTGCGGTATGGAGCTTAACGCCACCATATCGCACGCACAAGGAGGCTTTCAGTAACTCGTAATGGCAGCGCTATGGAGGGTGAAATAACGCAACTTTTTGGCATTAGTTTCCCACCTTGTTTAGCGCAAAACTTGTAATCTAGGTGTATGTGTTTACACACTGCAGACAGATTAAACACATAGCTAAAGTCAGTTCCAGAGCAACAATATACTACTGGGGCCTAGATTAAAACATCTGGCATGCAATGACAAGAGGCATATCATGTAACCACCAATCACCATCTGGCTTCCAGTAGGTCCTGTGCATACCTAGGTATTCTTTCCAACAAAGGATATCAAGAGAGCCAAGTCAATTTGATGATAGGAGCAAATTGAAAAGTCTCTTTAAATTGAATACTCTGATTAAAGGAAACTAAAACCCAAAAAAATTATTTCATGATTTACACAGAGCATGCAATAACAACTTTCTCGTTTAATTTTTATTTCAGTTTTTCTTCGTTCTGTTGGTATCTTTTGTTGAAAAGCATTGATATATGCTTAGGAGCCGGCCCATTTCTGGAGCACTATATTGCAGCAGTTTTGCAAGAATGTTATTCATTTGCAAGAACTATAGTGGGCAGCACTATTTCCTGTCATGTAGTGCTCCCGATGCCTACCTAGGTATCGGGAGCACTACATTCCCATATCATGGGAATTAAGCACATTTGATAATAGAAGTAAATTAGAAACTGTTTTAAAATGATATGTTCTGTCTGAATCACAAAATATATATATTTGTATCCCTTTAATAAAGGTTTCATTTTGATGACTGCATCTAGTGAAGTCTACAGAAGTCCCAGCCTGGAACTGTCCTGTAAATGCAGAAGAGTTGGGACTTCTGTATCAGAAGTAAAATAAATCGCTTTTATAATCTTTTAAGACCTGAACAATTTACCAACCTTTGCAATCAATGGGGTTTTGCCTATCACTGTCAACAAAGAGCTTCATTGTAGGAAATTCCTTTATGTTAAACTCTTTCCCAAGATCCTTTTCTTGCGTGATGTCCACTTGGCCAAACCTCACTTCAGATTCTTTCTTGAGCTGTTCCGCAGCTGTGGCAAATTCTCCTCCAACTGCTTGTGATGGACCAGATAACGCAATGTCTGTAATATAGTAAGATAATGCAATTAAACCAATGTAAAATATCATCAGAAATGGAGACACCATATCCTGTTACTTAATATTAAGCATTAAAAGGACAGTGTATTTAGACATTGTATTTAAAGATGGTGTAGGAATAGCCTATAAAAAGCTCTGTAACTGGGAGGTAAATTTCTTATTATGCCTCTTGTTTGCATAGTGTGGCTGTAGCCATTACGGCACTATTCATGTAAAATATCATTAGAAATGGTGACACTCTATCCTGGTACTTAAAGGGACAGTCTAATCAAAATTAATTTAATGGTTCAGATAGGGCATGCAATTTTAAAAAACTTTTGAATTTACTTTTATCATCAAATTTTCTTTGTTCCATTGGTATTTTTTGTTTAAAGCTAAACCTAGGTAGGCTCATATGCTAATTTCCCAGCCCTTGAAGGCCGCCTCTAAACTCAGTGCATTATGACAGTTTTTCCCAGCTAGATAGTGCTAGTTCATGTGTGCCATGTTGGATAACATTGTGCTTACTCTCGTGAAGTTATTTACGAGTCCGCATTGATTGGCTAAAATGGAAGTCTGTCAAAAGAACTGAGATAAGGGGGCAGTCTGCAGAGGTTTAGTTACAAGATAATAACAAAGGTTAATATAACTGTTTGCTGTGCAAAACTGGGGAATGCGTAATAAAGGGATTATCTATCTTTTTAAATAATAGAAATTCTGGAGCAGACTGTCCCTTTAATATTAAGCATTAAAAGAACAGGGTATTCAGACAGCAGATAAGACAGCATTGTATTTAGAGCACTGGTTTTCAAACCTCTCCTTAGGCCTCCCCAACAGGCCAGGTTTTCTGGATTACCATTGGATGAGAGCAGGTGAAATAACCATGGTTACTAATCAGCTGATTATTTCACCTGTGCTCCAGTTCAGATATCCTCTAAATCTGTCCTGTTAGGGAGCATGAGGACAGGTTTGAAAACCAGGTATTTAGATGTAGTGTAGAAACACCCTTTAAAAAGCTTTCTAACTGGGAGGCTAATTTCTTATGACATCTCTTTTATACATAGGGGCTGATTTATCAAGGGCCGAATGGCTCCTGATGCCCCTGTTTCCGCACGAGCCTTCAGGCTTGCCAGAAAACAGCAGTTATAAAGCAGCGGTCTTAAGACCGCTGCTTCATAACTCGTATGCCTGCTCTGAGGCTGCGGACATTAATCCGCCTGATCTCATACAATCGAGCTGATTGACACCCCCTGCTAGCAGCCGATTAGCCGCAAATCTGCAGGGGGTGGCATTGCACAAGCAGTTCACTAGAACTGCTTGTGCAATGGTAAATGCAGACAGCGTATGCTGTCGTCATTCAACGATGTCCGCCAGACAATGATAATTCGGCCCCAATGTGTTTCTTTAGCTATTGCTGTAGTATTGAAATTTTAAATATAGGTGGAGGTTTCAACAGGAAAAGTGGCTTTTTCAAATGACAAAATAAAAACAAAGGAGCTATTTTAAACAATTTTATACACTCCAGCAGGTAAAATTGATCGCTGGAATCATTAAAAAGGGAAAACAAATTACATTTCAAAGAAAATGTATAGTAAAACTAATTAATATTTCTTCAAATATATTAAAAAATGTATCAATATATACGTTATTTTGAACATTGAATCGATGATGAAGTCAGGGTACAGAGAATGGTTTTCTGTCCCACTTCTGAGGGGGTTGAGGGCTAGTAAATTTGTTTTATGGGGATACTTTGATTTACATAGGGGTAGAGCATAAGTCAGGAGCTAGCAAATTTGCCCAGAGGTAAATGAGAATAAGCATTTACCCCCCTACATTGCAGATTTGCAGCTTTCACACTTGTGAAATATGTGGTGGTTAAGTTCTGGGGCAGGTGCCCCCTCACATAAGGTTGAACGAAGTTGGGCTTGGGATGTACCAGGTATAGAGAGGGCAACCACCTCTGTCTATTTGTTTACAGAAGTCTCCATAGCAGGGGCCAAGTCCAGCGGGAACGCATGGGAACAGAGTTCCTGTACTATTTTTGCAGAAGGAACTAAGTTCCCTCAGGACAGAGAACAGCCATGCTTCAGAAAATGTTGCTGGTGGGGGGAGCTAGAGGACAGTCTGGTTAGAGGGATAGTGAGATCCTCTAGTAATGGGCAGTAACACTTCCTACATTACACTAAATGCAAGCCTGTCAGTGGTCCTGCTGTGTGATCACCCTTCACGGTGTGTAACACATGGTGCTTAAATTTCTGTGTGGTTTGTTCTGGGGTTATTTAGCTCCCCTCAGCAGAAATAGGACTATTGCACCTTTAGTGGGTGAGACTCTGTGACAGAGGAGGAGTCCCAGACTCAAAGGCAACCATTAAATCCTTCATTGGTTTTAATTTGTTTTCATTAACCAAAATATATAGATCATATACATATAAATTCAGTGTGTGTGTATGTAAGTGTGTGTGTATAAAACAATATAAATTGTGAGGGGGTGGAAGTCTTGGTGAGTTCCCACACTTTTTCTTTGTAGGACTTGACCTCTGCACCATAGTCATTTGAACCCATCTACCTGTGATATTTCTTTACCGTATAGGGTCAGGGGGTTGTTTATTAGGAAACTTAAAGGGGTGTTGTTTAACGTGATGGCTAGGATTTACCATCACTAAAAAAAAAATGGACTTTCAGTGATAAATTTGTTAAAAAAAAAAAAAAAAAAAAGGTGCTAAACTCACCCTGTCTTTGCCGCGGCTCCTCGCTAAAATAAACACCTCAAGCTGCCCACAGCACCTCGCTCTCAATGAGGTGACATTACCACCTCTAAACCAATAGCCGTGCTAGTCATCTGTCACTGTTCTGTATGCTAGTACAGCTATTGGTTTATAGGTGGAAACATCACCTCATTGGTAAAGAGCGCTGTGCCATGCGCGTCAGGAGCCGCTGACTTTAGCGAGGAGCCTTGACACAGGGTGAGTTTAGCACCTTTTTTTTTTTTTACAAACTCATCACTTAGTCCAGTTTATTTTTAGTGATGGTAAATCCTTGCGTTTTTTAAACACTCAGATTTACCATCATTTTAAAGATATAACTTCATAAACTTCTTTAACGTCTAAATGTAATTTCCTTTGTTCATTATATTTTTCACTTGCTTTTCCTAACTTTTAACTCTGAAATTTGTGTTATTCCTCCACTGGCACCAGTGAGATTGTAGAACATCCTGTAGTATCCAGAACTGACTCTACTACATAGTGATACTTGATCAGTGTGGGAGCTCATTTACATCTGTTCTAAACTGCAACAACATAAGAGATTACATATACACAAGAACCTTTTAAAAGGTTTTTTTATTTTCCCTAACCTGTAAACCAATTCAAATTCTGGTAGCAGAACTGCATTTAAAATATTTATTTTGAGTATAAAGCTTTAGCAATGCAGTGCTTAATTTATAATATTTAAATGGACATAAAACACTTTGAGATGGTAATATAAAAAAGACATTTGTATATATAAAAAAACCTCTGCAATATACTTTCATTATTTATTTTGTTCCCTTTTCTTGTAATTATATTCTGAAATTGTGAGCTTTTTAGTTCCTGTTAGAAATCGAAGTGCAGAACAATGTTATATTCCACACAGCCATTGGCTGCACACTCTAGTGACCTATTTATAAATCTCTCTAATTGGCCACAGCAGAGAAGGTAACCTAAGTTACAACATGGCAGCTCCCATTGTTTTATAGACACTAAAACTTTACACTTCTTTTGTCAATATTTAAACAGCTAATGTATTTTTAAAAAATACATCTACATTTTATTCTCAGATTAATCTTTTTGTTTAATGTACCTTTAATATGCACACGTAAAATTACATTATAAGCCTTTAACTAGCCTTATTGTTTTTTTACCAACAATACTTAAACGGATGCTGAACCCAAATTTTCTCTTTCGTGATTCAGATAGAGCATACAATTTTAAGCAACTTTCTAATTTACTCCTATTATCAGTTTTTCTTTGTTCTCTTGCTATCTTTATTTGAAATGCAAGAATGTAAGTTTAGGTGCCGGCCCATTTTTAGTGAAGAACCTGGGTTGTTCTTGCTGATTGGTGGATAAATTCATCCACCAATAAAAAAAGTACTGTCCAGAGTACTGAACCAAAAAAGAAGCTTAGATGCCTTCTTTTTCAAATAAAGATAGCAAGTGAACAAAGAAAAATTGAAAATAGGAGTAAATTAGAAGTTGCTTAAAATTGCATGCTCTATCTGAATCACGAAAGAAAAAATGTGGGTTCAGTGTCCCTTTAAAATATGGAAACGTAAAAAAGGGAAACTGAGATTATCAAATGCAAACACATAAGGAGCACGTGCCCTGACTACCTCTTAGAAAGTGATATCCGGCCCCAGGGCCAAATGCAGCCCTCAAGATAGTTTCATCTGGCCCTCCTTTGTCTAATAGATAAACATTAATTTGTCAATTTATTTTTTAGGGTTCTAAGAGGTGTAACTAGTTGATGTTCTATATAGGCACTTATAAGACAAATAAAGACAAGCATCCAGTGTAGACTCCCACCATGCACTGCATTGGGTAAATGTCACTTTTTACGTTGTTATACAGTTCCAGGATGATGACTTCACTTGACATTCATAAGAGAAATAGAGACAACTGTGTATGTCTATTGTGGGCTACAACTCCCACCATGCACTAGTACTTGGCTAAATGTCACTTCCATTTCCTAGTATATCCAGTCCCGGAGCACTTACTCAGTTCAAGCGGCCCCTATGGGAGAAAAACACTTGGCCAGTGACCCCCAGATAATTTGAGTTTGATACCCCTGATCTATCTAAATCAAATAACACATATACAACAAAAAAACATTGTAATACCATACTGCACTATTGTCTTACAAAATGCACTAGTGTGTGAAAAATACACCACACAGCAAAAAACTTAAAGGGACACTGAACCCATTTTTTTTCTTTTGTGATTCAGATAGAGCATGCAATTTTAAACAACTTTCTAATTTACTCCTATTATCAATATTTCTTCGTTCTCTTGATATCTTTATTTGAAAAAGAAGGCATCTAAGTTTTTTTTTTTGTTCAGAACTCTGGACAGCACTTTTTATTGGTGGATGAATTTATCCACCAATCAGCAAGAACAACTCAGGTTGTTCACCAAAAATGGGCCGGCATCTAAACTTAAATTCTTGCATTTCAAATAAAGATACCAAGAGAATAAAGAACATTTGATAATAGGAGTAAATTAGAAAGTTGCTTAAAATTCCGTGCTCTATCTGAATCACGAAAGAAAAAAATTGGGTTCAGTGTCCCTTTAATATTTCTTTACTTAGAAAAAAATAAAGGTAAATAATATATATGCAAGCATAAAAACTTCTCAGCATATGACATAATAAAAACAATAGTTGCACATAAAAGTGTAAATAAAGAAGTTACAGTACGGCCGGGTATTTCTTACTCAGCAGTTGCAGTGGGATTTAGCCATTATTGGATTTTTTTGTTTGTTTGTTTTATTTAAAGGGACATAAAACCACATTTTTCTTTTTTTAACAAAGAACATACTATTTTAAACACCTTTGAAGTTTACTTCTATTATCATTTTTTTTGTTTTTTTGGTTTCTTGGTATAATTGTTGAAAAGCACACAAGGTAAGTTTAGGAGTGTGCACGTGTGTGCAGAAGTTTTGCAAGAATGTTATACTTTAACAAGAGCACTAGATGGCCGCACTTTTCCTGCCATGTAGGGCACCAGATATGTGCACTCTACCTATCTAGATATCTATTTAATATGTGATTGGAGCAAATTTGATAGAAGTAAATTGGAACCTTTTTTTTTTAATTGTATGCTCTGTCTGAATCATGAAAGAAACATTTTGGGTTTCATGTCCCTTTAATGTGCTGGTAAGTTTTTATAATTCTATACATTGGGGTTTTACTTAGTAAAGATAACATTCATCTTAAACATTTGCTCTGCAGTGTATCTTTACACACTAGTGCATTTAATGTATACTCCATGACTGGTAATCCATTTCTTTTTAGTCCTGTCTTATTTGTATACAAAATATCAAACGCCAAGTATATAACCACATCAAACCCCAAACAAGATGTAGGTTCCATTCCCTTCATGCCAGTTGTGTGCTAATATCAAATGCCAGATCAGATACATGAAATGGTTTGGTAAATAAAGGGATATTGTACACTAGATTTTTCTATTTATAGAGGTCATCTGGGAGTGTTTTTGTAATATTGCTTATTGTTAAATAACATTGCGCTAATTTTCAGACTCCTAAGCAAGTATCAGATGTAGACTGTAGTCTACAGATTCCTGCTTGCTTCTGTTTGTGTAATCTGTCTTTTCATATGCAGGGGAAGTGGGGAGGGGAGAGGGTATCCGCCCCTTTCAGTGGGCGTCCCAGCCTAACCTCATCAACAGTGCTAAACTGGGAGCTTCTAAGTAATTTTTTTAAAAGGTTTTATACTGGATTTTTACATCAGCATCTGTGCATATTCTGCTATATAGTAGTGTCTATTACACTACTCAGTTATATGGAAATTGGTGAATACTTTCCATTTAAAGAGTGAAGCATGTGCTTATTTGCTTAAAGGGATAAGAAACTCAAAAAAGTTATTTTATGGTTTGGATAGAACACACAATTTTAAACAACTTTCCAATTTTCTTCTAGTATCAAATTTGCTTCATTCTCTTGTTATCTTTTGTTAAGGGAACAGCATTGCACTACTGTAGCTTGCTGAACACATCTATTTAGCCAATCACAAGAGACAAATGTGTGCAGGCACCAATCAGCAGCAGCTCCCACTAGTGTATGATATGTGCGCATTCTTTTTCAACAAGGGATACCAGCAGAACAAAGCACATTTGAAAATAGAAGTGAATTTAAAAGTGTCTTAAAATTACATGTTCTATCTGAATCAAATGTTGACTTTCCTATCCCTTTAACCCTTCCATTATTTTCTACATGTAGTTAAAGCTTCGCTCCTAAAACAACCACCTTGTGACCCAGATGTATATGATCCAATCAATGGTGTATCCTCATGTATGCTTCCTCATTTGCTCCAATCAATGGTGTATCCTCATGTATGCTTCCTCATTTGCTCCAATCAATGGTGTATCCTCATGTATGCTTTCTCATTTGCTCCAATCAATGGTGTATCCTCATGTATGCTTCCTCATTTGCTCCAATCAATGGTGTATCCTCATGTATGCTTCCTCATTTGCTCCAATCAATGGTGTATCCTCATGTATGCTTCCTCATTTGCTCCAATCAATGGTGTATCCTCATGTATGCTTCCTCATTTGCTCACACTCTATATCTACACCTGAGGTGGGAACTTTGACTTTGTATTAACCCCTTAGCAAGGGTTAAACACATAGGAAAATAATTATTTAAAAACAAAATTACTCATTAAATGACTTATTTTATTCTTACATGTCCCTTTAAAACTTTTGTCTGCCACAGAAAGTTGCATATGAGTGTGTCACATTGCATTGCAGCCCTATTTGATAGCTACATAAAAGTTAATATTTCCAATGTGACCTCTGAAACTACACACATTAAAGAAACAGTTACATTGTGTCACAAATACAATACACAGTCAGCTCTAATCACATCAAAGAATAAAGGGGGAAGATAAATATTTGTACTTGAAGCCAAAATCATGTGTAAAGTAAAAGTCATTCAGTATAATACAGATACCTAGAACTTCTAAGGAACTAACTGGAATACAACACTTCCAATATTTACTTAACAATAACCTTGTTCACTCTGGATTTAATATTGCACCAAAAATAAGCAAACAGTGTAATAGCAAACAAGAGAAAGCTCTGTCAAGTGCTATAATCAAGCAAGTCACTACTATTGGCTCTTTAAAAGACACCTACATAACATTATGAACAGTAATATGGTGAAAGAGTATACTTAACATGTTTAAAGGGACATTAGATTGTAATATAAAATGTTTAATTATGTATAGTTAAATAACTTTGTAATATACTTTCATTATTTGTCCCCTTTTCCTGTAATTTAACTATGAAAATTGTTGTATTTTTAATGTATGCCGCCATGTGTTAAAGGGACATAATACTCATATGCTAAATCACTTGAAACTGATGCAGTATAACTGTAAAAAGCTGACAGGAAAATATCACCTGAGCATCTCTATGTAAAAAAGGAAGATATTTTACCTCACAATCTCTTCAGCTCAGCAGAGTGAGTTCTGTGTAAAAAGTTATACTCAACTGCTGCTCAGCTACAGGTAAAAGAAAAAAAAATGAAGAACAGCATTTATGAACAGCAGCCAATCAGCATCAGCAGTGCTGAGGTCATGAACTCTTACTGTGATCTCATGAGATTTGACTTAACTCTCATGAGATTTCATAGTAAGCTTCCTTTACCTGATTGGTGAAATAATATGAGAGTTCACGAGGCTCATCCCCTAAGCTGTCCCAGGACAGACACACTAAAATGCTGCTTAGAAATCCTTTACAATGGGAGGTGGCTACTGAGGAACTTTTGAGGTAAAATATCTTTCTTTTTTACATAGAGATGTTCAGGAGATATTTTCTAGTCAGCTTTTTACAGCTATGCTGCATCACTTTCAAGTGTTTAAACATTTGGGTATTATGGCCCTTTAACTTAAGTTTTTATCTTGTCTCACTGTTCTGCTGCAAACAGCTAGGAACAGATATAGAACAGGCAATAAAAAAGACAATACACACAGCCTTGTATTGCTTGGTATATATATATATATATATATATATATATATATATATATATATATATATATATATATATATATATAGCAGGCTGTAAAAAGCACTCACTGGACTTCAGTCATCTCACAGTAAATAATCTTTATTGTTGTGATGTTTCAGGATAAAAACAATCAGTTCTTCTGACATCCCGAAACGTCACAACAACAATAAAGATTAATTTACTGTGAGACAACTGAAGTCCAGTGAGTACTTTATACAGCCTGCTATTATCAACCTTCATAGCACCCTGGCCGTTTCGGGACTACTAGAGCCCCTTCTTCAGACAAGACCAATATATATATAAAAGCTAGGAAAGGGAGGGCACTCTCAGGATTTGTATACATCAAAGTTAGTTTATTGTTTGTAACAATAACGTTAGAAAGTCATAAGGATAGGTCGACGTTTCGGCTTACATAGAAGCCTTCATCAAGACAAATGAACAACTCATATCGGTGACTAACAGCCGCACACAACACCACACTAAGGTTTCATTTCGACTTTTATGTCACTTTATGTTGGATATATAGCTGGCATAATAGGACCTGCTCACCTGTGATGGTCATGCATTTCAACTGAGGCTTTATATGAGTATATACCATAGCTGCTATAACTGGTATAAAGTAGAAATTTAAAGGGACATTAAACACCTCAAGATATAAATATAAAAGGTTTAATTACATGTAGTAAGAGAACTTTGCAATATAGTTTCTTTATTTATTTTGTTCTCCTGCAATTTAATTCTAAGTATTGTGGGCTTTCCAATTCATGGTAATCATGGAGCTGCAGACACAGCTATATACCACACAGTCATTGGTTGCACACTCTAGTAAGCCATTTATAAAATTGTCCCTAATTGGCCTCAGCAGAAAAGGTAACCTAAATTAGAATATGGCGACGCCCTCTGCTTTTTGGACATAAACTTTACCCTTATTTTTTTAAAATATTTAAACAGCTACTGTAATTTTTCAAAATACATGTACAAATTATTCTCAGGCTTCTCTGAATACATCATTCAAGCAAAGATTTATTTAGTGTTTAATGTCCCTTTAATTAAAGTCTTCTATGGGCATTGTGCTGGGCATGTGTCTGATCTGAGGTCTCATTTGGGTATATAGCTGGCATAGATTAGGCTGCAGAAGCCATGTGTGTTATCTAAGGTTTCAGTTAGACATATACAGACAGTTCATATCAAAGTGATATTTCCATTTTTGTTGAGAAAATTAAAGGGACAGGAAATCCCAACATTTTCTTTCAGGATTTGGATAGAACACACAATTTTAAAAAACTTTCCAATTTACTTCCATTATCAAATTTGCTTTGCTCTCTTGTTATCCTTTGCTGAAGGAGCAGCATTGTACTACCAGCAGTTAGCTGAACACATCTAGTTAGCCAATCACAAGATACAACTGCGTGCAGACACCAATTAGCAGCAGCTCCCACTAGTGTAGAATATGTGCATATTCCTTTTCAACAAAGGATACCAGGAGAACAAAGAACATTTGAAAATAGAAGTGAATTTAAATGTCACACATGCTGTATCGGAATCATGCAAGTTTAATGTTGACTTTCCTACCCCTTTAATTCTCATTTCTATAGTCTGCTATATAAAACAACGTTTCCACTTGTATTGCCACTAAGTATTCCATATGGCTTTTACACTAGAGCACAATATTCATTAGCTCATCCGCTAATTCAGTATCACAGGTCCCATTGCACCGTACCCAAAATAACTTACACAAAGCCCACTACTAATATCTTTATAGTTATAAACATTATTAGATTTTCATTTACCAAAATAAACAAATATAGTTGTTACTTACAGAATTTGACCAATAAGTATTTATTTTCCTTTAGGGCTCTGGCAAAGTTGGAGCTTGTAAGTATTAGAACATTTTCCTCCTCTTTAATTTTAGGAGCTTTGTGCTTTTTTGCTTTTGATCCTTTTTCTATAATCCCATTTTTTGCCCATGACACAGAAGCCAAAATAACAACAAACAATGAAAGCAGAAATATCCTCATGGTGTTAATAATCTTCTCTGCTGTTCCTCTTTAGGCAGAAGTAGTAGAAAGGAGTGAGCCTTGCCAGTTCTCTAGTAATATATTCACAGTGACCTTATCACTAGAACAAGTGGTAGCTTAACACGTAATATAAACTGATTAAATAATTGGCAAACTATCTACAAATATACAGCTCTGATTGTCCACATTTAAAAGCACAATAAACACCTTGAGGTTTTTATATGCAATGTTTAGTTATGCATAATGAAACAACTTTGCAGTATATTTTAATTATTTTGCCCCCTTTTCATGTCATTTAGCTCTGAAAAGTGAGGATTTTCTAATTCTCACATTTTAGAATGTCCACATTTTAGAATGCCCACTCTACAATAACACAACAGAAATGTCTTGCAATTACAAGGTGTGTACTGTCCCTTTAAGTTTGGCATTTCCATTAAAGTGAAGGTCAATTTGGATGAATTAGTGCCCGGTTTTTAATAAACCTATTAAAAACAAGGGCACTTTAATTCATCAAAATTGACATTTCACTCCTTTTCTTCAAAAACTTACCTTTTAATCCTGAATGCTGCTCCAGCGATTCCCCTGGCCGTCGGAAGCCTCTTCTTACGTCAGAAATGACGAATCCGGCTTCCTCCAAACATGGCTCCCCCCCCCCCCGGGGATCACGGCCTGATGCAACGCCGTGATTGGAGGAAGCCGGATTCGTCATTTTGGACCCACGGCCACGAAGAGGGCTTGTGACGGGTGGAAGAAATGCTGCAGCGGCTGACAGGATTAAGGGGTAAGTTTTTGAAGAAAAGGAGTGAAATGTCAATTTTGATGAATTAAAGTGCCCTTGTTTTTAATAGGTTTATTAAAAACCGGGCACTAATTTATCCAAATTGACCTTCACTTTAAAAGCCATGTTTTGTTTTTTGAATTGCTTCTAAGTCTGAATTGGAACAATGTATTTTGGTAAAATTTGGTATAAAATGTAAAGTAAATTAGTTAAAGGAACATAACTATTTTTTTCTGTCTGCATAAACAGTAGAAAATGTTTAATAGAACATAAAAAAAATTTAAGAGCAGAATACATGGGCTGTTATAGTTTTTGTTTTGTTTTTGTATATGCACATTGTATTTTCTTGTAATGTAATAGTTTTGTTTTTTATTGCTGGAGAGAATAGAATGATCTTTAAATTTTATTTTTATAATATTAAATGCGTCCTTTTTTAAAAGTTTTAAAAGGATATTTTGCTTTTTCTTTTCCATTACTGCTCTGACAACCTTTAAAAACATTTACAGTAAAAATATTTAAAATAATAACATAGAAAAACAGAATACACCATAGTGACCAATGAGAAAATAATATCAATGATCAGAGTCCCAAACGGCCAATCAAAAATGTCCAAGTAGCCATATAAAGTCCAAGTAGCTATTGCTCCTCTTTTCTATTTGCTACTCAGAGAATCAAGTTGTGTCTACAAATCACTAATTGTGTTCAATTCTTTGTTTCCTGCCTCTATATTTGTTTTTATATTTATTTTATTGTATGTCATGCAAATAAATACCAGTATATACTATCACTGTTTTCATTGTTAAATTAAACTTCTTATTGGTATTCACCTACACATTTTATTTTTCCATTCTTATTTTTTATAAATTTACTTTTACTTTTATTTATTTACCTTCACTTTTTCTTAATTTCTGTTGAATTTATTTTATTCAGTTCATTAAGTATTTTTTCTTGTTTTCTTGTTTCCCCCCCCCCCCCCCCCATTTTCTTGTGCTCCAATTGCTTCTCCATTACCTCTTATTCTCTCCTCTATAATTTGCTGTTTTGTTTAACTTTGTATTGCGCCGCCATCCACCATCTTCTCTTTCTTCCAAGAAACCGCTCCTCCATTCTGATGCATACAGCTGCTCACATTTTTATCCTCGCCGTCCCTCTTCCTGCTCATACCAGTATCACTGGCACCTCTCACAGAAGCTTGTAGTCAATTGTTACATATTTGCATTTTTAAAGGGACATGATACCCAAATGTTTTACGCATTTGAAAGTGATGCAGCAAATCTGTAAAAATCTAACTTGAAAATATCACCGGAACATCTCTATATAAAAGGGGAAAATATTTACATCAAAAGGTCCTAAGTATTCACACCCCATTGTAAAGGGACTTTAAGCAGCTAATCAGGATACTAGTCCCAGGATTTGCAAGGGGGCGTGCATCTGGCATGTGCAGGCACAGTCATGTTATTTCCCTATTCAGTTTAAATGGACATTAAACACATAAAGATGGTAATTTAATTTGATAAATCGTATATATATATATATATATATATATATATATATATATATATATATATATATATAAACAAGTCTTCAATATACTTTCATTATTTATTTTGTCCCCTTTTCCTGTAATTCTTTTCTGAAATTGCAAGATTTTCAGTTCCTTTAGAAATGGAAGTGCAGAACACTTTTATATTCCACACAGCCATTGGCTGCACACTCTAGTGACCTATTTATAACTGTCTCTAATTGGCCACAGCAGAGAAGGTAGCCTAAGTTACAACATGGCAGCTCCCATTGTTTTACAGACACTAAATCATTACACTTAATTTGTTGATATTTAAACAGATAATGAAACGTTAAAAAATACATCTATATAGAACAAAAAGAAAGAGGCACAACCCTACATCAAGGTAGCAAAACACTTTAATTGAGCTAATACAGTTAAAACACTCACAAGTTATTGGTGTATAGTTTCGCAGTAACATAAATCAAGTCAATCTGCAGCTAGCACTATTTCCTCCACTAGCTCCAGCACCAGACTACCTGGATTCACGAAAAACGACTGTCTTCATCGTCTGTGCCTTCAGCTGCCTGACATAAACTTCTTCCCTCTACGCGTTTCGTTTGCATCTGTGCACACTTTATCAAAACTGATGTTAGTGAGCTAGTGTATCAGATGTATGTCAAGCTATTTAAAGGGACAGTCTACACCAGAATGTTTATTGTTTAAAAAGATAGCTGATCCCTTGATTACCCATTCCCTAGTTTTGCAAAAAAAACACAGTTATATAAAAACACTTTTTACCTCTGTGATTACCTTGCATCAAATCCTCTGCCAACTGCCCCCTTATTTCAGTTCTTTTGACAGACATCCATTTTAGCCAATCAGAGCTGGCTCACCTGAACTCCACGTGTGTGAGCACAGTGTTATCTATATGACACACATGAACTAACACCCTCTAGTAGTGAAAAACTGTCAAAAAGCCCTGAGAGAAGAGGTGGCCTTCAAGGGCATAGAAATTAGCATATGAACCTCCTAGGTTTAGCTTTCAACTAAGAATACCAAGAGAACAAAGCAAAATTGGTGATAAAAGTAAATTTGAAAATAGTTTAAAATTACATTTACACTAGAATGTCCCTTTAACCCCTTAGTGACCAGACTATTTTTTAATTGTCTTACCCTTAAAGGGTCATGAAACCCAAAAAAATTATTTCATGATTCAGATAGAGAATACAATTTTAAACAACTTTCCAATTTACTTCTATTGTTTAATTTGCTTCCTTCTCTTGTTATCCTTTGCTGAAAGGTTTATCTAGGAAAGCTCAGGAGCAGCAAAGAACGTAGGTTCTAGCTGCTGATTGGTGGCTGCATATATATACCGATTGTCATTGGCTCACCCATGTGTTCTGTTAGAAACCAGTAGTGCATTGCTGCCCCTTCAACAAATGATACCAAGAGAATGAATCAGATTAGATAATAGAAGTAAATTAGAAAGTTGTTTAAAATTGTATTCTCTATCTGAATCATGAAATAATTTTTTGGGGTTTCATGTCCCTTTAAGGACCAGGGCTATTTTTACATTTCTGCTGTGTTTGTGTTTAGTTATAATTTTCCTTTTACTCATTTACTGTACCCACACATATTATATACCGTTTTTCTCGCCATTAAATGGACTTTCTAAAGATAACATTATTTTTATCATATCATATAATTTACTATAAAAATGTTTATAAAATATGATGAAAAAACGGAAAAGAACACACTTTTTCTAACTTTGACCCCCAAACTCTGTTACACAAATACAACCACCAAAAAACACCCATGCTAAATAGTTTCTAAATGTTGTCCTGAGTTTAGAAATACCCAATGTTTACATCTTCTTTGCAAGTTATAGGGCAATAAGTACAAGTAGCACTTTGCTATTTCCAAACCATTTTTTTTTTTTCAAAATTAGCGATAGTTACGTTGTAACACTGATATCTGTCAGGAATCCCTGAATATCCCTTGACATGAATATATTTTTTTTTTAGTAGACAACCCAAAGTATTGATCTAGGCCCATTTTGGTATATTTCATGCCACCATTTCACCGCCAAATGTGATCAAATAAAAAAAGATTGTTAACTTTTTCACTAACTTTTTTCACAAACTTTAGCTTTCTCACTGAAATTATTTACAAACAGCTTGTGCAATTATGGCACAAATGGTTGTAAATGCTTCTCTGGGATCCCCTTTGTTCAGAAATAGCAGACATATATGGCATTGGCATTACTTTTTGGTAATTAGAAGGCAGCTAAATGCCGCTGCGCACCACACTTGTATTATGCCCAGCAGTGAAGGGGTTAATTAGGTAGCTTGTAGGGTTAATTTTAGCTTTAGTGTAGAGATCAGCCTCTCACCTGACACATTGCACCCCCGGTCCCTCCCTGACCCCCGTCAAACAGCTCTTTTCCCTCCCCAATTGTCACCCCCATCTTAGGTACAGGCAGAAAGTCTGCCAGTATAAAAATAAAGGTGTTTTGTTTTTTTAAGATTTTATCTTTAGTGTAGGATCCCCTATTCCCCCCAACCTCCCTGATCCCCCCCAAACAGCTCTCTAAGCCTCCCCCTCGACCTATTGGCTGCCATCTTAGATACTGGCAGCTGTCTGCCAGTACCCATTTACTACAAAATATGCCCTTTTTCGTCTGAAAAAAAAATAAAAACCCCAATTTCTGTAGTGTAGCTGCCCACCCTTAATATCCTACCTACCCTCCCACTCCCAGATCCCTTCCCAAACATTTTTCCCCCTCCCTCTCCCTTCTTTGACTCCTGTGTTAACTTTACTGAATGTAGCGTGCACATGCACCTGCCTCCTCGTGCGCTCCAGAAAGCACAGAGAGGACAGGATCTGGATATCCACCAACAATGGGTCGCCCACTCGCCTCCCTGCTATGGCTCCCACCCACCAACAATCTGCACCATCGCTGGCCAATGCAGAGAGGGCCACAGAGTGGCTCTCTCTGCATCGGATGCCTAAAAAATGTTATTGCAGGATGCCTCAATATCGAAGCATCACTGCAATAACATGAAAGCGGCTGGAAGCAATCACAATCGCTTCCAGCGCTTGAAAACCCTGAGGACGTGCAGGGTACGTTCTTGGTCAATAAGTGACAGTTTTTGTAGGATGTACCCTGTACGTCCTTGGTCCTTAAGGGGTTAAACTTAAAATGTACCTCCCTCCTTACAATCTTTCACCAATCAGGAAGCGCTAATAGCTTATCTCCACCCTATGACGTAATTGAAGGTGTGTAGAAGTGGCATGTCTAGTTTAAATCAATCTGTGAGTTTCTGCCAATTAAGTTTATGCCCACTTTGGTGTCACATTTGCAGATAATAAAAGGGAATTTTTCAGTTACTATTTGAAAAACATAGGTGTTTATTAAAATTACTATATACCTTGCTTGTCAAACAGCTTGTATACAACGATATCTTCTATGTTCCATACATAAAGCAATTTTAATAAGCACATATGTTTTTAAATAGTAACTGAAAAATTCCCTTTTATTATGTGCGAATGTGACACCAAAGTGGGCGTAAACTAAATTGGCAGAAACTCACCCAATTGATTTAAACTAGACATGTCACTTCTACACACCTTCAATTACGTCATAGGGTGGGTGGAGATAAGCTATTAGCGCTTCCTGATTGGTGAAAGATCGTAATGAGGGAGGTACATTTTAAGTTTAAATAGTTTGACAAACAGCTGATACACTAGCGCACTAACATCACTCTTGAGAAAGTTTGCACAGAGGCAAACGAAACGCGTAGAGGGAAGAAGTTTATGTCAGGCAGCTGAAGGCACAAACAACGAAGACAGTCATTTTTTGTGAATCCTGGTAGTCCAGTGCTGGAGCCAGTGGAGGAAATAGTGCCAGCTGCAGATTGACTTGATTTATGTTACTGCGAAAATATACACCAATATCTTGATTGTTCTAGATTGTAAGTTCCCACGGGAATAGGGCCCTCAATTCCTCCTGTATGTGTTTGTAAATTTTGTCCTGTCTCTTTCAAGTTTTATATCATTGTTTTATTTAAATGAATTGTTTCCATGGACAGCGCTGCGGAATATGTTGACGCTTCATAAATAAAGTATAATAATAATAATAAATAATCTTGTGAGTGTGTTTAACTGTATTAGCTCAATTAAAGTGTTTTGCTACCTTCATGTGGGGTTGCGCCTCTTTCTTTTGTTCTATCTAGATCCTTGAATGTGAGAGTGCAAGCGACACGCCTCTGAAACACGGCAGCACCCTGCAGAGATTGAAAACGGAGGATCGACTAGACTGTATAAGGATAATACTAAGGACAGTGTGCCAAGTATAATTGGACTTTTATGAGCTGTCCTCAAAGGAGCCGGTAACATATGAATAGTGTGGATATTATGCGCATTGAATTGGGATAAAGATATATGGGGTTTTATAATAGGAAAGATAACTTCGGTTTTAAGAATTCTTAAATTACAGTTATTTATTGAATTTTAAATCTGATTCTTGTATTTACTAAACTACTGAGATTTTGTCATCTGGACCCATATGTTGCGCTGTAAATTTTGTTGTGTACATGTTAAAAAATCCATCTAAATGTTATTGTCAGACTGATCTTTTCTTTTAATGCATCATCCTATCTAGCATTTGTTTAGTGGTTAATGTCCCTTTAAGGAAGTTTACTATGAAAATTCATAAGATTTCAGTGAAATCTCATGAGATCACAACAAAGCAAAGCATTACCTTAGCACTGCTGATTGGCTATTGTTTTTTTTGTTTTTCCAATTTGCAGCTGGACAGCAACTTACTTTTGTAAGCTCAAGAATTTCTGAGGTAAAATATCTTTCTTTTTTACATAGAGATGTTCAGGTGATATTTTCTAGTCAGCTTTTTACAGCTATGCTGCATCACTTTCAAGTGTTTTAGAAAATGAGTATTATGTCCCTTTAACATTGTATACAAATATTTGTATTCTTCACAGTTGCCGAGTTATTAATAGTGCAGTTATAGTTATTTATAGCATTTTACTGGTAATATTTTATTTTAAATCGTTATCTAATATATTTTTTTTTAAAGTTGGTTGTTACTATTAATTAAATGTATCTTAATTACTTTAATAGAATATTTTCTTCAATATTTCTGTATACATAAAATTATAACGTCTCAGGAGTTCTCAGTAGCTTTCAGAAGAATCTGTGCAGCTTATGATACAAAATTCAATGGAAAATCTGAGTGTCATTTTAACAACAAATTAAATTCTAACAGCCAAAAACTATTCCAAAGAAAGCAACTCATAAGAGAAAACATTTGTCTATGAAATCTGCTGATAAGTTGCCAAGAAAACAAAATAATAAAAGTCTGAAACGCCTGCGTTACTCGGAAATGTAACCTGCTAAAACTAATACTAATTGCTCCTCTTAAAGGGATAGTTTACTCAAAAAAGGTCTTCCCTTTAATTTGTTCCCAATGATGCACTTTACCTGCTGGTGTGTATTAAATTGTTTACAAGTATTTCCATTGCCCTTATATTAGCATTTGAAATAATTGATTTAGCCTGTGGTATCCCTATCTATCCTGAAAGTTTTTGGCCTTAAGGTCAAGGTGTGTAAACACAGCCAGCAGAAGAAATTACACTCACAGTGGGGTATAGAAGAGATAAGATAATAAAATGTTAATTTTCCATTGTTTTCTCCAAGTATTGGTGATTGGTTTATGGACAGATATAAGATAAAGAAGCAGGTATATGTGCACAATGTGATAAAGTAATGAGATCTGATTATATCTACAACCTCAACCCATTTCATTAGGTTGTGGCCTCAAAACACAAAATCAGCTAATTCATATACACAAATAAACCTTAAAAAGCAAATCTCATACATTTTATACTCTGCAGCTGGTAAAAAAAGTAATTGGAAACACATTAAGGGAAAACTATTTTATAGTATACTGTCCCTTTAAGGCTTAGATTCTGATAATATATCAAAACTAAATTTAAAACACAGAAGTAACATAGATTTTGTTTCTGCATCAGAGTTGGCAGACTCCAGTATGCATCCTGATTTTGAATCAGAAAAATCTAATTTATCCTCAAACTCCCCTGAACTTTCTGATTCTACTTCTTCAGATGATGCCCCAAAATCTAACAAATTAAAATTGTTATCTAATTATCACAGACCCAATCACTCAGCTCATTGGAGACCTTTCCATGAGATTAGTTATATGACTTTCATTCATCAATTATTTTTTTTGTGTATATATTAACGTATCGCCTTTTTAAAAATATGCATTAACGATCCAGTAATTCAACCCGTATTATCATTTTTTTCCTCTGTTGATCATGTTTTTGATCAACCTATTGAAATTCTGTCCGTTAGGCAACGTCATCTGCCCCTTGTTCCATCTGCGCATGTGAGATTTATTTTTTAATATGAATTAATTCCTAGCGGGCACCCGTTTCACGCATGCGTATTAGCAAACGATCAGAATTTCCCATCTGCTGACAATGGTGTATACCAAGGGTCAGCGATAACAATAGATTGAGCTGCTGGTGCAATGCTGAATACGGCGAGCGTATTGCTCGCCGTATTCAGCGAGGTCTGGCGGACCTGATCCGCACTGTCAGATCAGGTCCGCCAGACTTTCATAAATAGGGGCCATAGACTATGATTCCAAAAAGTTTTTTGTCCTCAAGGAGTTATTTTCTGTTTGTCCGGTGGAACTAACACACTTTCCTCCTCTATTTTCTATCCTTATTTTCCTGAATATCCTTGTTTGCGTGTTGCCGAAAAGAATATGGACTTAGAAGAACCCTATTTCTAAGAAATTCAAACTCTAAATAGTTCTGAATTTCTCTCTCAGCGTCTTCATGTTTCTTTTACTACTATTAGTAGGTGGGTTAAACAGATTATGCTTTAGGTAGGTGTGGATAATTTTTCTTCTCATTCACTTAGAGGAGACAAAGCTTCTAAAAAAAAATTCTAAATCGGCTTCAATTCAAGAAATTCAAAATGCAACTGATTGGTCCTCTGACTTTTTATTTTAAACCAATCACATTCCACACCACCTAGCAGCCTGATCTCATTTGCTTTAAACTAGCAAAATATAAGTCTTTGTCCTTCTAATAAAAATTCAGAATATCCTAATTTTGTGACCAGGGATAGGCACGGACCAAGGCTGTGGCGGTCATTTTCCAAAGTATAGGCCTAAGTGAAGGACACCAATTTCAAATTAAAAACAAAAAAACACTCTTTACCGAGAGGGTAGTGAATGCATGGTGGAATAGCCATCCAGCAGAAGTGGTAGAGACAGGGAAGGAGTTTAAAAATGCATGGGATAGGCATAAGGTATAATATACTTAGGTATAAGATAAGGCTAAGAACTAATGAACGTACAGGTAGCCCTCAGTTTACGCCTGGGTTAGGTTCCAGAAGGAATGGTTGTAAATCGAAACCATTGTAAATTGAAACCCAGTTTATAATGTAAGGCAATGGGAAGTGAGGGAGTTAGGTTCCAGGCCCCTCTCAAAGTTGTCATAAGTAACACCTAATACATTTATTTTTAAAGCTTTGAAATGAAGACTTTAAATGCTAAACAGCATTATAAATTTAATAAAATAATCACACAACACAGAATATATAATTAAACTAAGTTAAATTAACAAAAACATTTGCTAAACAGCATTATAAACCTAATAAAATAATCATACAACACAGACTTCACTTGCATTTTTCTGCAAACAGTTCATTCTATGCATTCCAATCTGGACTGATTTATAGACAGGAAGATCTTGTTCCTTTGAAATCTGCTTGATAGCTCAGGTCTGGTTAAACTGATTAATTTCAGCTTGCTTGGCTTTGCTGCAACACAAGTGGACAGCTCCACCTACTGGCTATTTTAATAAATGCACTGCTTCTCAATGCTTTTCAATAGCAGTCACATGACTGGAAAAAAAGGTTGTTATTCTGAAACGGTGTAAATTGAACCATTGTAAACCGAGGGCCACCTGTATTCAGAAAATTTGGCAGACTAGATGGGCCGAATGGTTCCTATCTGCAGACACATTCTATGTTTCTATAAGTCAGGAGAGTGGCACTTTGCTGTCAAATGGGCTGCTTGTTGGTTGCCCCGGTCCACAAGTACAAATTAGTCATCTAATCAAACAAGTTTAAAATAACATTTATATAATGACTGCTTGTGGTATACTAGTATAAAATGTTTTCAAAATTCAGACCTACCTTTTTTTTTGTATTGAGAGTCTGCAACTCCTAACCAAACTCACCCACCTTGATGTTAATCGCATGATCATCATGGTTGGTTACCTATTTGGTTAGGTAAGGTTTATCAGAGTAGGCGGCAGTCTTCTACACACAGGCACCAGCACCACGCTGCGGCACAGATCAAGGAATCAGGACAGGTCACGGCTCACAGGTGGTTGACACAGGCAGCACTGCAGGCAGCTTGCTTCTTCCCTCTCTCTCACTCACTTTCCCACTACTAGGCAGCATCCCGTGGTGCCACCTGCGTCAAGGAGTCAGGACCAGTATTCATCTGTCCTACTTCTCACTCCCCACCGCAAAACGGGTGGTGGACACTGCAAGGGACAGTCACGGACACCATGCCTATCCCTGTTTGTGACAGTATAATCCAGATATTATTAGAGACAGATACTATTTTCCCACCCTTCTTTTTCCCCTTCCCTCCTGATGATAATATTTGTATATGTGTTAAATATTTTTCTAATAAAATGTTATATATTTTTAGCACAAACTCCTTCCACTTCAGGATTTTTATCAACCGAAAAAATCCAATGACATTCATTCCAGGACTTCTACAAAAAAGTATTTAGAGTCTTCATTGTTCAACCTTTTATTTTTTCTTCTGGACTCGGTTGCAGTTTAAATGTTCCTATTGTATTATATTTGCCCTTCTTTTGTTCTTACTTATTTTTGTAGGTGTTCTCTTTCTCTTCAACTGGGCTATTTTCTCTTACCTTTGCATAAAAGGAATAGCTGTTTGCTGAAGTCTATATGGCTACTTGGACTTCTCTGATTGGTCATTTGGGACTCTGACCAAAGTATTTTCTCATTGGTCACTATGCTGTGTTCCGTTTTCTCTGTTATACTTTCAAATGTTTTTATTGTAAATTATTTTAAATTCTGTCAAAGCAGTAAAAAGGTAAAGCAAAATATGTCTGTCTCTCTGATAAAGTCTAGATTATACCATCATAAAGTTAAGATATTTAGAATTTTTATTTTTAATGTATCTGTAGTAGCTTAAAAATGTAGTTTGTCTGTTTTAGTTAACTCAAAATAAATGCTTAAAGGGAAACAAAACCCCACAATTCTCTTTTGTGATTCAGCTTACAATTTAAAAAATGTTTCCAGTTTATTTATATTATCAAATTTGCCTTGTTCCCACAGTATTCTTTGTTGAAGAGATACCTAGGTATGTGTCTGAAGTACTACATAGCAGCATTATTTCCTGACGTAGTGCTCCAGACACCTAACTAGGTATCTCTTCAACAAAGAATACCACAGGAATAAAGCAAAAGGATAACATTCTTGCAAAACTGCAACCAAATAGTGCTCCAGACTCATGCATGCTCCTGAGCTTACAGCCCTGCTTTTGCAACAATACATAAAGAGAAGAAAGGAACATTTGAGAATAGAAATAAATAAGAAAGTTGTTTAAAATTGCACTCTCTATCTGAATCATGACAGAAAAAAATGTGGGTTTCATATCCATTTAGACTAAAATTTATAGACGATTGACATTGTTTGTTAAATTACATTATTATTTTTATAAACACATCTGTCGCTGCTTAACCCTTTCAGTGACCACGACGGCTGAGCCGTCGCAGAGTTTCCCCATCTTGTGCACTGCTTAGCACTCAAAGGGTAAAGGCTTACCAACTATATCTGCTTGGGTCCAAAATATTTTTTCACTCCAAAGCACTAACTTAGCCTCTTTTGCAGGGTTAAACACATAAACTTGCAGGGTCAATAATGCTAAAAATGACATTTTCTAACAAATAAGAGCATGTCATTTTTGCACTTTAATGTACCGGTAACATATAGTTGATGCAGTAGCCTATATATGGACTCTTTAGGCTGTTTTCCCTCTTCGTATAACTTTATGTGTAGACTGTTGTTGTTGTTTGAACAGTGTAATTATTAAACATGAAACTGTCCTTATATGACTTTAAATTAGCAGGTGTTGTATTTCCCAGACATCTGCCAATTTCTAAGCATTATCAACAGATATGTAAAACGGATTTGTCTTGTTCTACTCACTGTATAACAGTGTGAAGGTAGTTCAAGATAATTTATTGATGATAATATATATATATATATATATATATATATATATATATATATATATATATATATATATATATATTATATATAGCGCTGCGGAATCTGTTGGCGCTCTACAAATAACCGATAATAAATTCCAAAAAACATAGCAAGATAACAATGAGTAAAAATCAGCCAGATGCCTTTCATAAACAGCAGTCTTCTTACAATTAAAGGGACATAAAGCAAACATTTGTGCATGCTCAATCTGAATCATGAAAGAAACATTTTGGGTTCCATGTCCCTTTAACATACAAATATGTTGTTGTTTTTTTTAGTTTATCCCACCAAATACAACTATCTCTGAAAACAAAATAAAAGTTAACCATTTAGGCTAAGCTTCCACATCCTTATGCGTAAGTGTATTTGCGGTTTTGGAGATAATGTTATGTCCTTTTTTGGAAGAGGCATTAAAACAGAATCATGCAGCAGTAAAGAACTTTAGCGCATATTTTCCTATTAATTTGTCACAATTGTTTATTCATGCAAAGGTAAAACAAAAATAATAAGCAAACAATATGAACATTGAATAAAAATGTTTATTTAAAAGGATAACAGACAAAAACAAACATTTTCCTCAAAATAAATCTACTTTGCAGATTATGCATTCAAAGTACCAGTTATCTAAAGAACTAGCTGTTCTGAAAACAATATTGTAAATATAAAAAAGGGAAGAGTATACGTTATCCATTCAGACCCATAAATAGAAAAAAAAATTTGTAATATAGATTTCAAAACTGGCTATATGAAGGTTTTTTTAAAATGTTTGTCCAACCAATTTAACTAAAGAAAAAAATAGCCTGAAAACATTTAAATTTGCAAGGGGTCGTAGAGCATATGTATGTATATATATATATATATATATATATATATATATATATATATATTACTGTCTGGCTCCTAAATATTCTTACTGGCTCCTAAATTTTAAACAGATTTGTCAACCCGATAGATAGATATCTAACAGGTTTACATTAAAACAAAGAACACTACATAATTAAATAATAAAAATTATAAAACTACATTGTTCCGATGTAGACAAATTAACCCCGTCATCAAAAGGTTAAAGGCGGTAATATATGTATATATCTCCTCTATAAGAAAGATCTAATCTGAGCAGACACCGAGCAAGAATTAGCCCTGTAATAAACATTGTGGTAAACACACTAAGGTCTATGCAAATCTAGATCTTAGTGTTTCACAAGAAGAAATTTGGCTCTGAAAAGAGCCGAATGCCACAAGTGGACCCTCTCTTCTGCATTTGGCAGCCAACGAAACTACCAAATTGCTACGAGTATGTCTGTAATTGGCTGAAAACCTTTAATGTGCTAAGGCTCTCAAGTGCAACTTCAGCAATGTGTTTAACCTCTTTGTAGGGGACAAATTAGGGCGTTTTATTTTTGAGTTAGGTTTCCCTTTTTACATAGCCGTCTTAATAGAAGGGTTATATTGAAGGGACAGTCAAGTCCAAAATAAACTTTCATGATTCAGATAGGGCATGTCATTTTAAACAACTTTCCAATTTACTTTTATCCCCAATTTGCTTTGTTCTCTTGGTATTCTTAGTTCAAAGCCAGGAGGTTCATATGCTAATTTCTTAGAACTAGAAGGCCGCCTCTTATCTGAATGCCTTTTTACCGTTTTTCACCACTAGTATTTTGTTAGACCAAAATTCAGATTTTTGTTCCTACATATTTCAGCTCCACAAAAGGGTGTTAAATTCTTTGTCAAGGTTTTATTCCTGTACCAATGCAGATGAGGATACAGCTGTGAGCCAATCAGGCATAAGCATACATGCATATGCTCCAATCACTAACGTTATCCTCATCTGGAGCAAGAGTATGATTTTGACTAAATAAGTAATTTGTTTAAAAATAAAACGCTCTAACTTTTTTTTTTTACACTACAATATCTCTAAGAGAGGATAAGCTAAAATCCTGAAGATATCGTTCCTTTTCTAATACAGCAAAACAACTTTTCATAAATTGTAACACAAAAATTCTATGATGTTCTCTCAAGTAGATTATCGGTAATCCAGGACAAATACCGCTCTGTATATTACATAGAACTGTAATTAACCACTATTAATAATAAAAAAAAATCCATACACTCACAGTTCAAGACACGTCAGAGTGTGAACCATTTGTTCTCTAGATAACTATTTGCAACTGTCTGCGGTACCTCTGCTCACCTCCCAACATTTACAAGTTTCACTACGGGTCGGAGGTCTAGCGGTCCAGGGGGAGGAGCCGAGTGACCTAGTACTGGAATGAAGGCGGAGCTGGGAATTTCTGGTGCATTTCAGCAGTTGCAGGTTTCACTTTGTGAAACGGGGATATAAAAAGTATAAGGAGGAACACAGGTTCCAAAAACTGAACCAATCCATCAAAAATTGGGAGCTCTGCTCCTGGCAAATAAGGAACTGAAAGATCAAATAATATTAACTAAATGTGAGGTCCCTGCATACAACACAAATTCAACTCCACAGACAGAGAACCTTTTTTTACCACTAGAAACTACTACGGTTTTATAAACATTTATGCGCTTGCAACATCTGGAGCCTCCTTAGCATCTTCCTGCTTCTTGTCCTTTATTTCCTTGGAATCATCTTGCGCCTCATCGTCCTTTGAAGCATCTTGCGGCACGTTGTCGTTTTTACCCTCTGGCGGCACGTTGTCGTTTTTAGCCTCTGGCGGCACGTTGTCGTTTTTAGCCTCTGGCGGCACGTTGTCGTTTTTAGCCTCTGGCGGCACGTTGTCGTTTTTAGCCTCTGGCGGCTTCTCATCCTTTGTTGGATCCTTTTGTGGCTGTTCTGCACCACTGCTCTTCACCACTTCCTGCAGATTGTACTTTCTGAAGAGCATATAGTCCTTCACAACACTCAGACAGCAGACATTCTTAATGATTTCCACTACAATGGTGTATTCCGGATTGCTCAGGTCAACTTTGTTCTCAGGATTCTGGTTTCCAACAATTCCTGAAAGTAAACAATAAAACATGTGGACAATTCAATTGCAATCGTTTTTTTGCCTTTAATATAAAAAGACAGCATTTTCAAAATTCAATAGTTTTTATTTTTTTAAAAAAATAAAAAATGTTCCAGCTAGGAAATAACCCAACATTCACTTGCACATTCTTATCCCTCTGCCCCCACCCCAATAGGGCTGTGTGAGTTGTACTTAACCCCTCACAGACTCTAGAATACAAAAACTAACAGCACCATCAGCGTTTCAGCATTTTATTTAGATTTGTTACATAACACAGAGCTATGTATGTCTGCGACGTTTCAGGAGGTTAGCCCTTAATCATGCATGATTAAGGGATAACCTCCTGAAACGTAGCAGACATAGATCTGTGTTATACGAGAAGAAGCTAAATAAAATGCTGAAAAGCTGATGGTGCTGTGGGTTTTTGTATTCTACACACATGAAATAGCAGTGTCAAGCTGTGAAAAACTGTCAAAATGCATTGAGATAATAAGCGGCCTTCAAGGGTTTAGAAATTAGCCTACAAGCCTACCTAGGTTTAGCTTTCAACAAAGAATACCAAGAGAAAAAAAGCAAAATTTGATGATGAAAGTAAATTGGAAAGTTGTTTAAAATGGCATGGCCTGAGTCATGAAAGTTTAATTTTGACTAGAATGTCCCTTTAACAGCCAATAAGCACTAGCACAAAATACCTACTAGTCAACAGACAGGAACGACACAAATTATATTGTTGCAATAGTCTACATTTAAAGAAACATGGAACCCAGAATATTTTGTTCATGATCCAGACAGCATACATTTTAAACAACTTTCCAGTTTATTTCTGTTATCAAATTTTGCTTCATTCTCTTGGTATCCATTGTCAAAGGAGCTAGCTGAACACATTAGATGAGCCAATAACAAGGTGTCTGTGCATAGCCACCAATCAGCAGCTAGCTCCCAGTAATGCATTGCTGCTCCTGAGCCCACCTAGGTATGCTTTTAAACAAAGGATACCAAGAGAATGAAGCAAATTAGATAAAAGAAGTAAATTGAAACATTGTTTAAAACTGCAAGCTCTGTCTGAATCATGAACGTTTATTTTTGACTTTACTGTTTTTTTAAGTGCATTTATAGGTGTATTTTTTTATTTTTTTTAAATCACACCAATAGACTTGCTTGACACAGAGGTGCTACAAACCTTCAAATTTTTAAAGAGAGCAATATCTGTGAAGCGCAATATATGGATGTATATAAGTTGATTAAAGAAATAACCGTAACAATTACGTTTCTATAAAGTAATGTGTGTCAACATGCTGAAACCTATGTATCCTATACCTAATCTCTTCTGCTGAGGTCAATTAGGGACATAGGACATGTGCAAACAATGACTGTGTGACTTATACCAATGTTAAAATCATTTTTTCAGGGTGTAAAGACCCTTTAACATTGCTCTGTTCCAGCACCTCCACACAGGTATTGTATCATGTACCCTGAATCTGTTCCTAATTGTTCTTAGCAGAAGAGATGAGATAAGGAAATCTAGGTTTCAGCATAGTGACGCCCATCATTTTATATGGAACACTGTGATTGTAAAATAAAATATTTAAAAAGGCCCTTTTTAAAAAAAAAAAAATTAACATTGGAGACCCTGTACTAGTATGTGTTTAACCCCCCAGCAGAGGTTAAACACACAGCAGAAGTACTGCTCAGGACCATCAAAGCACATCTGAGTTGTATGACTAGCGCTGATGATTAAAGTGAAAGTAAAGTATCCACAACCTCTATGCCGCACCGAAAAATACATCTTAAAATATGTTAAGTTTAATTCATCAGTTTTTTAAAAGCTCTATTTTTAATCACATTTATTTACCTTTCAAGCCGCAACACTATAATCGCTGTTCCTCCACCCGCCTCCAGAAAAAAAAATAATTGTCTTTTGTGATGACTAATATCGCTATACCTAATTTTATTGGTCCCCCAGTGGCATCTGAAAATCTTCCAATTACGCCCCTACCCATTGCGCATGCGTCTCTCATTGAATTTACTCCCTGTATAGAAGCGCGTTCATGAGACACGCATGCATATTGACCTCAACAGGGAAACCCAGCTAATTGCGTTGCGTAGAGCGTGGAAATGTTAATTCTCGAGAGCGAGCATGGATAATGACGTATAGAGCGGGTGGGACTGCTCTTACGTGTAGCATTACAAAAAAACAGGAAATGAGCGGCGGGCAGAGGAACCTATAAGACGGTATGAATGATAAAAGGTTAAAATTTTGAAAATAATAACGAATTTAAAAAAAATAAGTTAGCGACTACATATAATGTTAGTAAGTGAATCCATGGCATTAATACAGTACATGAAAATTTACTTTCACCTTAAATCATCAGCAGTTTCCTCTCGAGACATGCAATGCTCTGCAGGTCCCGAGCGGTACATTTTCTGTGTGTTTAACCCCTTTTTTTGCAGGAGGTAAAACACACAGTAATGCAGGGTCAATAGTCTTAAAATGACATCCTCTAATGAATTAGAGTATGCAAATTATTATTATGGCCTTTTAAATTTAAAACAAAAAAAACTTGCAATATACTTCCGTAATTTATTTAGTCTAAAATACAATTGCAACAGCACAGCTTAGTTTAAAATGCACCAAAGGTCCTTTTATTGAGGTGTTACATACACATATAAAGCTACTTATCAGGCTACACCAAGTGCAGCCCAAAAATTCTCTATGTGCTCGTAACATCTCAATAAATGGTGTTGGTGCATTTTAAACTAAGAGGCGCTGTCGCAATTGCATTTTATACAGCGTTGGAGGATTAGCAGAGACCCAGAATCAATGTGCACACTACAGTTAGAAGGACTGAATGCTGACTATTGTGTGTCTTGGTATTATTTATGTTGTCCCCTTTTTCTGAAGTAAAACTCTAAAAATTGTGGGATTTCCAGTTCTGAGATTTGTAAATTCATATTGCAGATTTCATAAGCATAACCCTGCTAAATATCTATCCCTGATTGGCCTCATCAGGGGTGATAAGATATTGTAAGTTTAGCTAACAAAATGTCAGTTGCTCACTGTGTTTAATTTACTGACATATCCAGATTGACCTCTAGTCTTATCTCAGTTATCCTTATTTCATCTACATTTATTGTATACACATATAGCACTGCAAAACATGTTGCCGCAGTGCTAATAAAATTTAACTTGAACCCATAAAGTAATGGCTATAACATTACACTACAGGGAGTGCAGAATTATTAGGCAAATGAGTATTTTGACCACATCATCCTCTTTATGCATGTTGTCTTACTCCAAGCTGTATAGGCTCGAAAGCCTACTACCAATTAAGCATATTAGGTGATGTGCATCTCTGTAATGAGAAGGGGTGTGGTCTAATGACATCAACACCCTATATCAGGTGTGCATAATTATTAGGCAACTTCCTTTCCTTTGGCAAAATGGGTCAAAAGAAGGACTTGACAGGCTCAGAAAAGTAAAAAATAGTGAGATATCTTGCAGAGGGATGCAGCACTCTTAAAATTGCAAAGCTTCTGAAGCGTGATCATCGAACAATCAAGCGTTTCATTCAAAATAGTCAACAGGGTCGCAAGAAGCGTGTGGAAAAACCAAGGCGCAAAATAACTGCCCATGAACTGAGAAAAGTCAAGCGTGCAGCTGCCAAGATGCCACTTGCCACCAGTTTGGCCATATTTCAGAGCTGCAACATCACTGGAGTGCCCAAAAGCACAAGGTGTGCAATACTCAGACATGGCCAAGGTAAGAAAGGCTGAAAGACGATCACCACTGAACAAGACACACAAGCTGAAACGTCAAGACTGGGCCAAGAAATATCTCAAGACTGATTTTTCTAAGGTTTTATGGACTGATGAAATGAGAGTGAGTCTTGATGGGCCAGATGGATGGGCCCGTGGCTGGATTGGTAAAGGGCAGAGAGCTCTAGTCCGACTCAGATGCCAGCAAGGTGGAGGTGGAGTACTGGTTTGGGCTGGTGTCATCAAAGATGAGCTTGTGGGGCCTTTTCGGGTTGAGGATGGAGTCAAGCTCAACTCCCAGTCCTACTGCCAGTTTCTGGAAGACACCTTCTTCAAGCAGTGGTACAGGAAGAAGTCTGCATCCTTCAAGAAAAACATGATTTTCATGCAGGACAATGCTCCATCACACGCGTCCAAGTACTCCACAGCGTGGCTGGCAAGAAAGGGTATAAAAGAAGAAAATCTAATGACATGGCCTCCTTGTTCACCTGATCTGAACCCCATTGAGAACCTGTGGTCCATTATCAAATGTGAGATTTACAAGGAGGGATAACAGTACACCTCTCTGAACAGTGTCTGGGAGGCTGTGGTTGCTGCTGCACGCAATGTTGATGGTGAACAGATCAAAACACTGACAGAATCCATGGATGGCAGGCTTTTGAGTGTCCTTGCAAAGAAAGGTGGCTATATTGGTCACTGATTTGTTTTTGTTTTGTTTTTGAATGTCAGAAATGTATATTTGTGAATGTAGAGATGTTATATTGGTTTCACTGGTAAAAATAAATAATTGAAATGGGTATATATTTGTTTTTTGTTAAGTTGCCTAATAATTATGCACAGTAATAGTCACCTGCACACACAGATATCCCCCTAAAATAGCTAAAACTAAAAACAAACTAAAAACTGCTTTCAAAACTATTCAGCTTTGATATTAATGAGTTTTTTGGGTTCATTGAGAACATGGTTGTTGTTCAATAATAAAATGAATCCTCAAAAATACAACTTGCCTAATAATTCTGCACTCCCTGTAATATATTAGCCAGTGATTGGATACATTGAACGTTTTACTCCATATATAAGCCCAATACCTGTTTTTGTTGGCATTGCTGCAAAACATTTCCCCATCACTCATCGTGAAATGATGGTGCTGTTTAAGTAAATGTAACACAACACTGTTAAAAGAAACCTGATGGGAACCGTACCGGCCAGGTCTTTGATGACTTCATCCCTGTTCATGTGATTGTTGTTACGTGCTTTGTATACAATTTGGAAGGTTCCCTTGTTTGGAGTTTTAAACCACGGCTCAAAGAAGGTTTCTGCGTATTTCTTGAGATCCTCAGGGAAAGCCTTACAGGTACCAGAGACCGGCAACATACGGAGAATGACTCGCGTCTTCTTTTTTTTGGTTGTGTAAATATCTTTTAGAATGTGATGCACCAACTTCTCAGGATCTGAAAACAGAAAATATATACACTAATTTTAACTAAAGGACTTATGGTTAGGCAGATAAAGACTTAAGACCAATAAATACAGCATAATCAACAAATGCATGATAAAAATACAGTGAAATAACTGTAGTAGTTTATTTTTTTCTTGCAATTTTCAAAAGTTATGTCTATTTCCACTCCTGTATCATGTGACAGCCATCAGCCAATCACAAATGCATATACGTATATTCTGTGAATTCTCGCACATGCTCAGTAGGAGCTGATGACTCAAAAAGTGTAAATATAAAAAGACTGTGCACATTTTGTTAATGGAAGAAAATTGGAAAGTTGTTTAAAATTACTGCTCTATCTGAATCATAAAAGTTTAATTCTCAGTGTTTAAAAGGGATTGTAACATAGAATGTTTAATTATACATAATACAACAACTTTGAAATATACTTTCCTTTTGCTCATTTATCTTGTAATGTAATTCTGAAAAGTAAGAATTTTCCAATAGAACTAATAGTGTGCATGGCAGGTTTTTATAAGTCTAAGCTTGCTTTAGCAGAGATAAGAACTGCAAACCATGTCTGGCTGTGTCTTGACCAGCAGTCTGGATTGACTTCTCCAAATTAGGCAAATTGAAAAAAACAATTGCAGCAAACAAAATGTGAACCTTTAAAAAAAAAAAAAAAAATTAACATTCACTGCATTACTGAAATAAAAATCTTGATGCCCATTTAATGGAACATTAAAGTGAATGTAAATTTTGATGCAAAAGTGCCTGTTTTTTTAAAAATTTGATTAAAAACAGGGGAAATTTAATTCATCAAAATTTACATTTCTGACGTCAGATATTATGGATAGATCATCCTCCAAACACGGCTCTCTCCCCCCCCCGGGGGAATCAGTGTCTGATTCAACGCCGTGATTGGAGGAAGCCGGATCCTTCATTTCAGACCCAGGAAGAGGCTTTGCGACAGGCGGAGAAAGCTGGAGCTGCTGTCAAGATTAAAAGGTAAGTTTTTTTCACAAAGAGTGAAATGTAAATTTTGATGAATTAAAGTGCCCCTGTTTTTAATCGAATTTTTAAAAACCGGGCACTTTAGAATCAAAACGTACAAAAAAAAAAATCTTAGCAATATATTTTCATTATTAATTTTGGTTACGTTTCCTGACATTTAACTCTGAATATTGTGGCTTTCCACTGACTTAAACAAGGCTGAAGTGAACTCAAGAGACTTCTGAACCCTGGACTAACAACATGCTACATAGTGATTGCTTGATCAGCACAGGAGCTCATTTAAATCTGTCCCTGACAAAGAGATAAGATAAACATAATCAATGTATATTCCTGTACTTCAGCACAATACAAAATTGCACTTTTAAATGCTTTTGAAACATTTATTTTGTATTCAGATTTTAGACAATGGAGGGTGAAATTATTGATAAATAAATACTATGTGTATATAAAAATGTCTGTATTGTGTATATGCGTTTATCATCTGCAAGTACCAATTCATAATATAGTGAATAGTTAAAGGACCAGTAGATTTGCTTAAACAAATGCATGATAACAAAACACAATAAAATAGCCCTTAGTCTGAACTTCAAATGAGAATTAAAAAATGTTTCTGACAATTTTCAGTTATGTCTATTTCCACTCCTCTTTTATCATGTGACAGCCATCAGCCAATCACAAATGAAAATAGGTACAGTGGGTATTGAAAAGAATCACCCCCTTGAAAATAATCACATGTTGTTACTTTGCAGCCTGAAATAAAGACAGACACAGTTTTTGTTTATCCAGTTGTAATTACTCAGTGCAATTTATAGCATCCAAGTGTAAGATATAACACAACATGTCAGACAAATATAAAGACAATTCAAAAACAGAATCACTGAGTTGGAAAAAAGGATCACCCCCTTGTGCCAGTATTTTGTTGAACCACCTTTTGCTTTAATTACAGCCTTTAGTCTGTTGGGATTTGTCTCTACTAACTTTGCACATCTAGACTGTTTGCCCACTCTTTGCAGAATTGCTCCAGTTCAGTTACATTTGATGGTGACCGTTTGTGGACTGCGGTCTTCAAGTCAATGCCACAGATATTCAATGGGGTTTAAGTCTGGGCTCTGACTAGGACATTCACCCTTTTCTCCTTCAAACACTGTGTGGTCATTTTTGCTGTGTGCTTTGGGTCATTGTCATGTTGGAAGATAAACCTTCTTCCCATTGACAACTTCCTTGCAGAAGACAGCAGATTTTCTCAAGAATTTGACGGTATTTTGTCCCATCCATTATTCCTTCTATCCTGACAAGTGCTCCAGTTACTGCTACAGAGAAACACCCCAATAACAGGATATTACCACCTCTATGCTTTACTGTAGGTATGGTGTTATTTGGATGGTGAGCTGTATTGGATTTCCTCCAGTCATATAGTTTGTTGTTGAGGCCAAATAATTAAATTTTAGTCTCATCTGACCATAACACCTTTTTCCATGTTGCCTCAGAATCTCCTAGGTGTGTTATGGCAAAGCTGAGTCGTGACTGCATTTGGCCTTTCTTCAGGAGTGGCTTTTTTCTTGTAACCCTCCCATACAAGCCACATTTGTGGAGAATTTGCAATATTGTTGTCACATGCACACAATGACCACTCTTTGTCATAAATTTCTGCAACTGCATCAGAGTTTCTGTTGGCCTCTTGGTAGCCTCTCTGACCAGTTTCCTCCTGACTCTTTCATCCAGTTTGGAGCGACGTCCTGACCCAGAGAGGGTCTGTGTTGTACCAAATATCTCCCATTTCTTAATAATAGACTTCACTGTGCTTCTAGGCTTTGATAAAGCCTTTGATATTTTCTTGTATCCATCTCCGGACTTGTGCTTGTCCACAACATTATTTCAGATCTTTTGACAGTGCCTTGCCACCCATAGTTGGTGGTTTCCTTTAATTGCACTACCAGGGACTGAGATGCTCCAGGAAAGGTCTTTTCATGCTGAGCTAATCAATATGCCCACAGTTGAAGGTCAAATTGCTTTGTGTGTGCCATTAAGGTGATTAGCTACACCTGATTGAGTTTACAAGTAATTTTAGGAGGGGGTGATCCTTTTTCAAACTCAGTGATTCTGTTTTTGAATTGTCTTTATTTTTGCCTGACATGTTGGCGTTCTATCTTTCACTTGGATGTTATAAGTTGCACTGAGTAATTACAACTGGATAAACACAAACGGTGTGTCTTTATTTCAGGCAGCAAAGCAACAAAAATGTGATTATTTGCAAGGATGGTGATTCTCTTCAATACCCACTGTATATTCTGTGAATTCTTGCACATGCTCAGTAGGAGCTGGTGACTCGAAAACTCTATCTGAATCATGGAACTTTAATTTTGACTTGAGTGTCCCTTTAAACAGCTGTTGTCTGCAGTTTATCATTTTCAGAGGCACTAAAGCAGAACATGCTGCGATCTGAGATGTCTGTAGAAAATTCAGCATGTCTGTAGAAAGAGCGGGACACATGCAAGAGCTGTTAGTGCTTTCGCTTTGCAGTGCTGCTACAGATGAGGCTGTTCTCTTCAAACAGTAATGTGTGTTCTGACTGCACTGTGTAAGTTTTCATCAACAGTGCAGTCAGAGCAAAGCGCTGTTTAAAGGGAATAGTCAACTATAGAGCAGCACTGCGAAACGGCAGAGCATTGATAGATTGGCTCTTCTAGCTTTTTAACTCTGCAGACTTGACTATAATTGTGATGTAAGACCAAGAGCAAAAGAAACACATTTATTCTAGACGTTTTAAAAACTTTTTTTTTTCCCAAACAGCTAATTTGCAATGTAATTTTATTTTCAACTGCTGCAATATATTTTATAAAACTTTAAAAATCTCTTTATTCTCCATTTAATCCAAACATTGCAATTTAACTGGTGCTTTAGTGTAATCACCTAGTTTAAAGTGAAAGTAAAGTTGGTCCCCTTCGAACACATTAATTTTTTCTACTACCTTAGTATATTATGATCGCTAACTTTATTTTCATAAATGTATCAATAATTAGATGTTTTATTAAAAATCTAAAATTTCCTACCGTATTTATTCCAACTCCTCCCATCCTCTACTTCTTATATTTCTGGGTTCTGACGTATAGAGCGGTCCCAACCCACTCTATACGTAGCTCCAAAGCGCATTCACAGTAGCTATTTGTATTGAGCATGTGCTAATCCGGTACGGCTCCATCTACTGCGAATGCGCTTCTTGACGAAACTGTTTGTGCCCAGAGAAACGGGAGCGCGCTCCTGATATCTTAGTGTATGGCCTTGTATTGCGCATGCGCAAATCCCGTACGGCTCCGTCTACTGCACATGCGCTTCACGGCAAAACTGTTTGTGCCCAGAGAAACTCCTGATATATTAGTGCCTGGCCAAACATTTGCGCATGCGTAGATTAATAAGTAGGCGGGTGACGTGGTTTCACGGCCGCCTAACGGCCAGATTTTCAATTGGCTGTTGACAACACGTGACCCGGAGTGAATTTTTTTATTTATTTACAGGTTGAATTTGGATAGTTTATAAAGTTTTGTAAATAACTTTGATTCCAGCTACATTTAAAAAAAAAAAAAGGATGAATGAAAGTCATATTATTTATGCCCAAAGACTGCTACTGAGGATCGCAAACCAGGTAACTTTACTTTCACTTTAACATTTAATTTTAAAATGACCTGCAGAAAAATGATCACTAAAAAAAAAAAAACTAGGAGACAGCTTTATGCTTCTTAAAGGGACACTGAACCCAAACTTTTCTTTAATGATTCAGATAGAGCATGCAATTTTAAGCAACTTTATAATTTACTCCGATTATCAATTTTTCTTCATTCTCTTGCTATCTTTATTTGAAAAAGAAGGCATCTAAGCTAAGGAGCCAGACGATTTTTGGTTCAGACCCTGGACAGCACTTTTTTATTGATGCTGTCCAATCAGCAAGGACAACCCAGATTGTGAACCAAAAATGGGCCGGCATCTAAACATTCTTGCTTTTTTTTGATAATGGGAATAAATTAGAAAGTTGCTTAAAATTGCTGCTCTATCTGAATCATGAAAGAAAAAAATTGGGTTTAATGTCCCTTTAAATTAAATGTATGTCCCCTGTTCCCGTTTGTTTATTATACAAAATTAAAAAGGGACAGTCAAGAAAAAAAAAATTGTTCATGATTTAAATAGGGCATGTAATTTTAAATTACTTTCCAATTTACTTTTATTACCAATTTTGCTTTGTTCTCTTGGTATTCTTAGTTGAAAGCTAAACCTAGGAGGTTCATATGCTAAATTTCTTAGACCTTGAAAGCCACCTCTAATCTGAAAGCATTTTGACAGTTTTTAACCACTAGAGGGCGTTAGTTCTTGTGTTTCATATAGATAACTGAGCTCAGGCACGTGAAGCTCCTAGGAGGGAGCACTGATTGGCTAAAAATGCAAGTCTGTCAAAAGAACTGAAATAAGGGGGCAGTTTGCAAAGGCTTAGATATAAGGTAATTACAGAGATAAAAAGTGTATTAATATAACTGTGTTGGTTATGCAAAACAGGGGAATGGGTAATAAAGGGATTATCTATCTTTTTAAACAACACAAATTCTGGTGTAGACTGTCCCTCTAAAGGAAGGTATCTGGTTTTACACTTTGTCAATAAACTGGCATCTTTTGTAGGTCCAGTATCACAATATGGGGGTTGCTGGATGTAGGGACAGAGAGGGAAGAAGCAGTGAGTGGAACCTACAAAGGGAACACACCTCAGGTGGTCTGAGAATATAGCTCATTGAAACAAGTGACACAGCTGAAACTTGTGTAATGAGGGAGATGTGTAACATATGGAACTGCAGAGAGCCAAATGGCACGCATTTCACATGCATAATAAAACAAAAATGGCCATCTCTTAGTTGTGTGACAAGTCAGCAACACAGCATTAAAGGGACAGTCTATAACAGAATTTTTATTGTTTAAAAGATAGATAACCTTTTATTATCCATTCCCCAGTTTTGCATAACCAACACGGTTACATTAATACACTTTCCACCTCTGTGATTACCTTGTATCTAAGCTTCCGCAGACTGCCCCCTTATTTCAGTTCTTTTGACAGACGCTCCCATTGGTTGTATTACAATATACACACGCCATAGACTTTTGAGACCTCCCATTGGTTGTATTACAATATACACACACCATAGACTTTTGAGACCTCCCATTGGTTGTATTACAATATACACACACCATAGACTTTTGAGACCTCCCATTGGTTGTATTACAATATACACACGCCATAGACTTTTGAGACCTCCCATTGGTTGTATTACAATATACACACGCCATAGACTTTTGAGACAATCATATATGGGCCTCGATATGACTTTTCGCATTAACGAGTATAAATGATTGAATACATTTTGTCTAAGTTAACTTATTAACAGGTCCCGTTTTGTGCCTTTATGTTCGAACGTGACGGTTCTAACACACACTATTGTGTGATTGGTCCACCTACCGGCCTCCAGGACCAATAAAATTTAGCACATCGGTGGGTGTATTATCATCTTGAACCTTGATTGGTCCCACTATGTTACATACATGTCAGATATAGTTGCACACGGATGCCGATAGTGGCCCAATAAGGTGTATTTGTTTGGTGGGTGTGTTATCATACACACTTGGGATTGGTTATTTGTAGGTATAATTAGAGCAAGGTTTGGAAGGAACATTACAGCCTGATGAAACAGCACACTCGCTGAGAAACAAGTTGCTGTGTTCCTTGAATTTTAATTGGTTTTAAATAAAGTATCTTTTCTATCCACACCTTGCCTTAGTCTCCTGGATATTGGATTTGGTTTTCGAGGTATTTGAGCCTTCCATAGAGGTGAATCCTATAAGTGCACTTGGGTTCCCCATCCTGGATTTGATGACATCTTTGGAGGACGTGTTCCTGTTCAGCTTTATGCCAGTGGATTGAGTCAGCCGAGCGGCTCTGAAGTCTCGGTCCATTGATTATTGCACTAGATGTGCACCTGGGCTTGTGAGTATATCTTACACCTGTACTTGCTATTTGTGCTAGCTTCTACGATATCACACCATTAGGCGCCTCTTCTCTTTCCTATCTTCAGGATTTGTCTTTTGACAGACTAGCATTTTAACCAGTGATGACTCCTAGGTAACAAAACGTGCATGAGCACAATGTTATCTACATGGCACACGTGAACTAACACCCTCTAGTTGCAAAAAACTGTCAAAATGCATTCAGATAAAAGGCGGCCTTTAAGAGCTAAGAAATTAGCATATGAGCCTACCTAATTTAGCTTTCAACTAAGAATACCAAGAGAACAAAGCAAAATTGATAAAAGTAAATTGGAAAATTGTTTAAAATTACAATCCCTATCTCAGTGATGGCTAATCTTGACACCTCTGATGTTTCTGAACTACATATCCCATAATGCTCAACTAGAGTGCAGAGTGCCTAAACATCATGGGAAATCTAGTTTCAAAACATCTGGGGTGCCAAGATCAGCCATCACTGCCCTATCTGAATCACAAAAGTTTATTTTTGAATAGACTGTCCCTTTAACGGTAACCAATGATCTCTTGGTCAACCAGCCAATAGCATGTATGCCTACTAGCCAATCAAATGAGGCCTGAATTAACCTGGCTCCAGATCACAACCTACTATAAATCCACATACAGCCAGTAGAGGTAAGGAGCTTAATGGCTTAAAGTGGTGGCTCTTATCTTCCCCAACAATAAAAGTATATCAGTTAAAAAGCCTTCTGTCATATTCAATTACTTTTATATTTGTCAGCATAGAAATAACTAGTTTATAGACCTCCACGTATAATCAGTTTGCTTCATCTATTTCCAACGGGCTTTAATCAGAACAATTACTACAGTATTGTTCAGAGTAAAAATAAAACCTGTATTCCACGTAAATATAAACACACACAACATCAGGAGTATATAGCATGCCTAATAGAATTATTATACCTATTTTGAGGGTCCTGATAAAAACAACATTGTTGGCTCCACTCTCAATTGACTGGAACCTGCGCAGGTTTTTTTCTATTGAAGAGCGAATCTCATTAACTTCTTTTTTCAGAGCTTCCTCTGCATCTTCCTCACTTTCCGATGTTCCGTCATCCTTCTCAGATAACTGTATGAGAAAATAAATAGACAGTTCTTAGTATCTACTGATCAGAATAGTATAAAATGTTTTAACAATCATTTATTTTGAACTTAAAGGGACAATCAACCCAAAAATTATTATTACATATTTTGCTAAGTTAGTTAACGATTTTTACACGCAACTGTAGCCCAATTTTCAGCTAAATAAACTTTGTCAGTAAATACAATTACTAGTTGCATCTGGCCATTTTGATATGTCCGCCTGACGTTTTCCAAAGCTTGCATTTCAGGATCATGTTGATCCTGCGCGTTCCTGTGTCTCCTGCATGCGCGCCTAACACTTTTTTTAATTTTTTATTATTATTTCACGCAGTTTGGTGAGCGGTCATTATGATGTATTTAGCATAACTTTGTATTTTTACTGACTTCATCTTTTTCTACACCTGAAAAACTGAATTAAATATTTTCAGATGAGCCAAAGTGTACAAAAAGGTACAAGACCTGGAATGACAGAGGCAAACAGTGATCCGGAAACATCTGCCAAAGCACACACAGCTAGCAGACCTTCAGCGCGTTGCTCCATAACTCTGGTGTAGGACGAAGTGACCAGGAAGAGATTGTCCAGCTACGGCTTCTTTTCTCTCTTAGTAGATTGGTTGGGACCCAGAGCCTGCTTTACTGAGTGGCTTGCGCTCTTCAGCTTTCTCTTGTCGGTTAGTCCGAAATCAGGGGGGCTCCTCTCTGTCATTCCAGGTCTTGTACCTTTTTGTACACTTTGGCTCATCTGAAAATATTTAATTTAGTTTATCAGCTGTAGAAAAAGATGAAGTCAGTAAAAATACAAAGGTTATGCTAAATACATCATAATGACCGCTCACCAAACTGCGGGAAATAATAATAATAAAAAAAGTGTTAGGCACGCATGCAGGAGACACAGGAACGCGCAGGATCAACATGATCCTGTAGTGCAAGCTTTGGAAAACGTCAGAGAAGGAGGGGTCAGGCGGACATTTCAAAATGGCCAGATGCAACTAGTAATTGTATTTACTGGCAAACTTTATTTAGCTGAAAATTGGGCTAAAGTTGCATGTAAAAATCATTAATTAACTTATCAAAATAAGTAATAATATTTTTGGGTTGACTGTCCCTTTAATGTAGGTAGAATTACCACTTGACATAAATATTCTACATTGCAGCGCTTACAGAACCGAAATCCTGTCCTATCTGTGTTGGGGCTTTATTTGAACATCTTTAACACATAGTGGGGTGCTGTAATCACGGGAACAAGGAGAACATGCTGGTGTTATATTTATCAGATCACAGAATGTGTTGGTGCTGCATTAAATCTGTGCAATGCCTTGTTCATGTGATGATCAGGGCCTGCAAGTGACAAAGTTAACAAATGTACATACAGATGATGTATATAGATTTACAGTCCATGCAGGGATGTTTCAAGAGGATGTGAAATCAATATAGGGACTGATGGTAAGATAGACACGGTCCATGCAGAGGCTGTTTATATATGTGCGGTCCATACAGGGTTGCTTGTATGAGATGTTCAATCCATGCAGGGGCTATTTATATTGGAAGTACAGTACAGTGAGGTGCTGCTTGTAAAAGAATTAAGATGCTGTTTATAGAGGATGTTCAGACCACGCATGAGCTAAATACAGGGGGGATATGCAGTCCATGCAGGTGCTGTTTATAGGGAATGCACAGTCCACAGAGGATATTTATAGGAGTAGTGAAATCTGCACCGGGGATGTTTATAGAAGATGCAGTCCATGCAAGGGCTGTTTATAGGGATTGACAAGTCCGCACAGGGGCTGTTTACAGGGGATGCCCAGTCCGCACAGGGGCTGCTAACTATTAGGGGATCCACAATCCGCACAGGGGCTGTTTCTAGGGGGATGAGCAGTCTAGTAGGGGCTGTTTCTAGGGGGATGAGCAGTTTAGTAGGGGCTGTTTCTAGGGGGATGAGCAGTTTAGTAGGGGCTGTTTCTAGGGGGATGAGCAGTCTAGTAGGGGCTGTTTCTAGGGGGATGAGCAGTCTAGTAGGGGCTGTTTCTAGGGGGATGAGCAGTCTAGTAGGGGCTGTTTCTAGGGGGATGAGCAGTCTAGTAGGGCCTGTTTCTAGGGGATGAGCAGTCGGCACAGGGGCTGTTTCTAGGGCATGAGCAGTCCGCACAGGGGTTGTTTATAGGGGTCGAGCAGTTCGCACAGGGGTTGTTTATAGGGGTCGAGCAGTTCGCACAGGGGCTGTTTGTAGGGGATAAGCAGTCCGCACAGGGGCTGTTTATAGGAATTGTATGGCATGTGCACTACATGCTAGCGCTTTAGATAAGCGTTGCGCCTGACTCTCTCACCTTCTCTGGCCCATACAACTGATCCCCATACTCATTGAGCAGACTGTACGCTTCTCCTACACACTTCCTCTCGTTCATGTTGCATGTGATAAGGATACCTTGCATGCCCACATCCAGCTGCTTACTCCCCCTGTGCCGCTTGGCACTGCCCACGTATTGAGCCTTTCTCCTCCTCTTGCCACTCTCCTCGCTCATATTGACCAAAAAACACCTTCTGATTCCACTACAACAACTGCACGTCTCTGCCACCCACGTGTCCCGACGGCGTAAAGTTATGACGTAAAAATGACGCGCTGGTGTTACATGAAATTGTGTCCCGCCATAAAGTATTGGTGTTATGGTAAATTCCTTCCCTACAAATATTCATACGTTTTCAGAATATAACCATGCAAATGTTTAATTAAAAAATACGTCTATTTGTAGGCAATATGCGCATGCTCAGTTGTGTCTAATGTAAACTAACTCCATATATCATCATACATTATGCTTAGCGGACAAAATCAGGTTCTGTTATCATATACTTCAAATCGGGTCAGTTGCATTATTATTTTGCTGTATGGCTTAAAAGAGAAAAAAATGACCCACCTGAAATTAGACACTTTTTCGTTTTTCGTTATTCATGGTTCAAAATCTAATGGGGAATTGGGGATTTCTATGTTAAATAAAAACAAAGAAAAATACCCAACCATACCCCTGACTGAGCATAACAAAATAATATCAAAGTTAGGAATCTAACTTGAAAGCACACATTTATTTATCACCACTTTAAAAGACTTAAATCACTTATGATCTACGTACTTAGAAAGACAATGATCATAAATTTCAAAAATTACCAAAAATGTTTAATATATAGAAAAATACAATATCAACAGATTGCAACTGAATGATACAACTAACATGATAATTAATGAAGTATGGCGTGTTCTCACATTTTTTAAAAAAAATACAGCAACTTTCACTGCAAAGAATAAATGTAAACACAATATAATTTAACTAAGTATGTCATTCTGAACTGTATATATAGTAGTATAAGTATATTATTTCAGCTTGTGCACATGCTGAATAGGAGTTGGTGCCTCAGAAAGTGTTTATATAAAAAATTGTGTACAATTTAAAGGGACATGAAACCCTAAAATTGTATTTCATGATTCAGATACACCATACATTTGTAAACAGTATTCCAGTTTAATGCTTTTATCTAATTAGAGTATATATAATCTCAACCTCAATACAGAAAAATTGTGTAGAACTGAAAAATAAAAAAACCCCACCAGGAGCCTGCTATGGAATTCACTCACAATCAAAGCCCGGTGTGTACATATATATGATTGATTGATTCACTCCCCTCCAGAACCAAAAATAATACAAAATAAACCATAAATATGCCTCATATTATGAGCATTTCCTACTTCTGTAACCTAAAATGAGTGCTTAATTACAAAGAAATATCAAGATGTAGATTGATTAAAACAGAACACATTACCTTATTTAGATTTACACCACAGAGGATTTCTTTATGCTGTTCAATGCAACACAATGATTCCTGAATTAAAAAATAAAATAGATGACACATGAATATTATTGTATATAATGAATAAACACCTAGATTTAGAGTTTTGCGTTAGAAGGGGTGCGTTAGCTACGCATGTTTTTTTTCCCCCGCACCTTTTAAACAACGCTGGTATTTAGAGTTCTCTGAAGGGCTGCGTTAGGCTCCAAAAAGGGAGCGTAGAGCATAATTTACCGCCACTTCAACTCTAAATACCAGCGTTGCTTACGGACGCGGCCAGCTTCAAAAACATGCTCGTGCACAATATCCCCATAGGAAACAATGGGGCAGTTTGAGCTGGAAAAAACCTAACACCTGCAAAAAAGCAGCGTTCAGCTCCTAACGCAGCCCCATTGTTTCCTATGGGGAAACACTTCCTAAGTCTGCACCTAACACCCTAACATGTACCCGAGTCTAAACACCCCTAACCTTACACTTATTAACCCCTAATCTGCCGCCCCCGCTATCGCTGACCCCTGCATTTTCTTATTAACCCCTAATCTGCCGCTCCGTACACCGCCGCAACCTACATTATAGCTATGTACCCCTAATCTGCTGCCCCTAACATCGCTGACCCCTATATTATATTTATTAACCCCTAATCTGCCCCCCCAACGTCGCCGCTACCTAACTACACTTATTAACCCCTAATCTGCCGACCGGACCTCGCCACCACTATAATAAATGTATTAACCCCTAAACCGCCTCACTCCCGCCTCAAAAACCCTATAATAAATAGTATTAACCCCTAATCTGCCCTCCCTAACATCGCCGACACCTAACTTCAAGTATTAACCCCTAATCTGCCGACCGGACCTCGCCGCTACTCTAATAAATGTATTAACCCCTAAAGCTAAGTCTAACCCTAACACCCCCCTAAGTTAAATTTAATTTAAATCTAACGAAATAAAATAAATCTTATTAAATAAATTAATCCTATTTAAAGCTAAATACTTACCTGTAAAATAAACCCTAATATAGCTACAATATAACGAATAATTATATTGTAGCTATTTTAGCATTTATATTTATTTTACAGGCAACTTTGTATTTATTTTAACTAGGTACAATAGCTATTAAATAGTTAATAACTATAAAAAGTCAGGAGTTAAGAGCTTTATGGGCTAACACCGGTTCATAAAGCTCTTAACTACTGTGCTCTAAAGTACACTAACACCCATAAACTACCTATGTACCCCTAAACCGAGGTCCCCCCACATCGCCGCCACTCTAATAAAAATGTTTAACCCCTAATCTGCCGACTGCACACCGCCGCAACCTACATTATCCCTATGTACCCCTAATCTGCTGCCCCTAACATCGCCGACACCTACATAATATTTATTAACCCCTAATCTGCCCCCCCCAACGTCGCTGCTACCTAACTACACTTATTAACCCCTAATGTGCCGACCGGACCTCGCCGCTACTCTAATAAATGTATTAACCCCTAAAGCTAAGTCTAACCCTAACCCTAACACCCCCCTAAGTTAAATATAATTTAAATCTAACGAAATAAAATAAATCTTATTAAATAAATTAATCCTATTTAAAGCTATACCTGTAAAATAAACCCTAATATAGCTACAATATAACGAATAATTATATTGTAGCTATTTTAGGATTTATATTTATTTTACAGGCAACTTTGTATTTATTTTAACTCGGTACAATAGCTATTAAATAGTTAATAACTATTTAATAGTTACCTAGTTAAAATAAGTACAAAATTACCTGTAAAATAAATCCTAACCTAAGTTACAATTAAACCTAACACTATACTATCAATAAATTAATTAACTAAACTATCTACAATTATCTACAATTAAATCAACTAAACTAAATTACAAAAAAAAACAACACTAAATTACAAAAAATAAAAAACGATTACAAGAATTTTAAACTAATTACACCTACTCTAAGCCCACTAAAAAAATAACAAAGCCCCCCAAAATAAAAAAATGCCCTACCCTATTCTAAAATAAAAAGTTAACAGCTCTTTTACCTTACCAGCCCTTAAAAGGGCCTTTTGCGGGGCATGCCCCAAAGAAAACAGCTCTTTTGCATTTAAAAAAAACATACAATACCCCCCCAACATTACAACCCACCACCCACATACCCCTAATCTAACCCAAACACCCCTTAAAAAACCTAACACTAAGCCCCTGAAGATCTCCCTACCTTATCTTCACCACGCCGGGTATCACTGATCCGTCCAGAAGAGGGTCCGAAGTCTTCATCCTATCTGGCAAGAAGAGGTCCAGAAGAGGGTCCGAAGTCTTCATCCTATCTGGCAGGAAGAGAACATCCGGACCGGTAGACATGTTCATCCATGCGGCGTCTTCTATCTTCATCCATCCGGCGCGGAGCGGGACCATCTTGAAGCAGCCGACGCAGATCCATCCTCTTCTTCCGGCGACTCCCGACGAATGAAGGTTCCTTTAAGTGACGTCATCCAAGATGGCGTCCCTCGAATTCCGATTGGCTGATAGGCTGGGACTCACTGAGGTTGATGCGCGTAGTAAGTCAAGTGTGTGTGCTGCTCTCTCCTATCCTCCTCCACTTCCGGCAACTCAGGGCAAGCCAGAGGTCCGTACGTAAAACTGTCAGCCCCTGATCCTCACAGACACCGGAAGTCAAGTGTTACTGACGTATGGTGCAGTTAGCATTAGCGCTGTGACTGGCCATGCAAAGTAATTTGACTGACGTCAGTATCGCCCAGGGACCAATATAGAAGTCAAGAACGAAAAAGAAAAAAAATTTGAAATTGAAAAAAAATAAAAGCAGCCCGGGGGGATATAAATGCGGAACAGAGGTCAATCTTCCCGGGACAGCGGGACAGACCCCAAAAATCGGGACTGTCCCGCGAAAATCGGGACAGTTGGGGGGTATGACTTGGGGATTAGACCACTCAGCAGTCCCCTGAATGCACTGCCCCTATAAACTCTCATAGATGATATTGAATATACATGTAGGGTTGCCACCCATCCCTTAAAATACGGAATCGTCCAGTATTTGAGAAGAAAATAGTGCGTCCCGTTTTGAATCAATACAGGACGGGGTTTGTCCCATAATTTCTCTTTATGTGGCAATAGAAGAAAAAAATGCTGTTTGACTTCAATACTTGTTTTCCGTGTTTAATTACCCATGATGACAAGTTATAGTCCTAACAAAAAATGGCTGTTATTTAGTCTAGAGGGGAAATCCTACAGCGAAATCACCTACACCCAAACTTCCAAAACAAAGTGCGAGCGAGCCCGCACACAGGGGGCTTCCTCCACATGATCTTACCAGTGACGTATGGCACTGCCCTCTCACGTCACACCAGGTTTTTCATCCTCCAGCCGAGGGGGAGTGCGCCAAACACCGACTTCGTTTTTCTTAGTGTCGCTGCTAGTAACGGGAAGAGAGATAGCAGCAGCCGTCACTATGGCGGAAAACGCCGGCCTCAAGAACCACCGTATCAAGAGCTTCAAGAACAAGGGGCGAGATGTGGAGGTAAGTGCGGAGGCAGAGTAAGAGGTCAGTTTATTTAGATCAGGTTCCCACTGTCAGCCAAGGGCCCGAGGCCACGGTAAGGTGATTACTGAGTGTGAGCTTGCCAGCTATACAGTAAGGGTATTAGTGATAATGAAACGTTTTAAACCCATTGGATTTAGATTAAATAGTTATTATTTAGGAGCTTTCTCAACATTTATTGTTTTCCATTCACGGACGTTGCTTAATAAACCCACCGACCTACCATATACTCATCATGTAAATAGCTAGCAGAAGCACTTTGTTGTACAACATTTAAGTTATTTTAAGGCCTACGTTTCATTTATATATAATATAGGGTTTAATGCTGTGCAATTAAATGCTAGTAAAGTATGTATGAATGTGTTGCAAGTCCACATCTGTATTTACTCATCTCCTACAAGCTGAGGAATATCCTGGCACTTTATAAAAAGGGATAATATACTTGGTATGCATGCTTTTATTTCCTGTGCTTATTAGAGAAAATGGGACTAGAAACTTTTTTTCCCCTGAAGGGTAATCTGTAAAGATACATTATATGTGTATATGCTAGCATACCTCCCAACATTTCAAAATTCAAAAGAGGGGTTTACTTGGATAGTAGTCACTAAGTGACTCAAAGCCTTGTTTTTATAGGGCAGATGTTTATATGATGTCTTCATTTGCATTATCACATATGAGAGTGGATAGGGGCAGTACATTCAGGGGACTTTTGAGAGGTCCTAACATTAGTGTCATTTCATTCTGCTCAGTCTGGGGTATACTTGGATAGTAGTTACTAAGTGACACAAAGCCTAGTTTTTATAGGTCAGATGTTTATACAATGTATGTGTTTGCCATTATCACCTAAGAGATTGGATAGGGGCAGTGCATTTAGGGGGCTCTTGCAGGGTCCTATCCCCAAGCTAGGGTCCTAAGTTTGAAGTCATTAGATTCTACTCTCTCTGGGGTTTACTTGGATAGTAGTCACTAAGTGACTCAAAGCCTTGTTTTTATAGGGCAGATGTTTATATGATGTCTTCATTTGCATTATCACATATGAGAGTGGATAGGGGCAGTACATTCAGGGGACTTTTGAGAGGTCCTAACATTAGTGTCATTTCATTCTGCTCAGTTTGGGGTACACTTGGGTAGTAGTTACTAAGTGACACAAAGCCTAGTTTTTATAGGTCAGATGTTTATACAATGTATGTGTTTGCCATTATCACCTAAGAGATTGGATAGGGGCAGTGCATTTAGGGGGCTCTTGCGGGGTCCTATCCCCAAGCTAGGGTCCTAAGTTTGAAGTAATTAGATTCTACTCTCTCTGGGGTTTACTTGGATAGTAGTCACTAAGTGACACAAAGTCTAGTTTTTAAAGGGCAAGTGTTTATATGATGTGTGTATTTTCATTATCACCTATGAGAGTGGATGGGGCAGTGCATTCAGGGGCTTCTTGAGGGGTCCTATCCCCAATTTAGAGTCCTAACTTTGGTGTAATTTGATTCCGCTCAGTCTGGGGTTCACTCTTGAGAAAGCCGGGGGGCGCTCTACCTGCGAAACGCGGTGAGTTTAGTTTTGTCCTTGTTGAGGATTCATAGTAAGGTGTTGTGACGTCAGCTGCACTGGAACCGTTGCCGGCAGAGATTTTTTAACTAGATCCATCTTGCCGTGCTTTTACAGAGAACTTTGCCTATACGATCACCTTGCATCCCAGTCGGATCCATTATTACTTATGGGCTTGTTGTTTTATTGTCTAGTAAGTGTGATACTACTTACGTGACTTTTATCTAACTTGAATAAATTCTGCCTTGAATCGAGGATTGCGCTGTCTCCTTTGTATCTTTCAGCTCTCAGTCTGGGGTATACTTGAGTAGTAGTCACTAAGTGACACAAAGCCTAGTTTTTATCGGTCAGATGTTTATAAGATGTATGTTTTTCTATTATCCCCTACGAGAGTGAATAGGGGCAGTACATTCAGGGGGCTCTTACAGGGTCCTATCCTCAAGTTAGGGTCCTAAATTTGATGTAATTTGGATTATGCTCTCTCTGGGGATTACTTGGATAATAGTCACTAAGTGACACAAAGTCTAGTTTTTATAGAGCAGATGTTTATATGATGACTTCATTTGCAGTATTACCTAAGAGAGTGGATAGGGGCAGTGAATTCAGGGGACTTTTGAGGGGTCCTATCCCCAAGTTAGGGTCTTAACTTTGGTGTCATTTGATTCTACTCAGTCTGGGGTATACTTGAGTAGTAGTCACTAAGTGACACAAAGCCTAGTTTTTATCGGTCAGATGTTTATAAGATGTATGTTTTTCCATTATCCCCTATGAGAGTTAATAGGGGCAGTACATTCAGGGGGCTCTTACGGGGTCCTATCCTCAAGTAAGGGTCCTAAATTTGATGTCATTTGGATTATGCTCTCTCTGGGGATTACTTGGATAATAGTCACAAAGTGACACAATGCCTAGTTTTTATAAGGCAGATGTTTATATGATACATGTATGTTCAATATCATCTATGAGAGTTTATAGGGGCAGTGCATTCAGGGGGCCCCTGAGGGGTCTAATCCACAAGTTAGATTCCTAATGTCCTAACAAGTTAGCATCTCCAATGTTTTTCATGTCTCCCTCTTGAAACCATTGGTTTGTAATCGGTTTACCACTGTGTTGCCTCGTCCCCGTCCTATCTTTGTTGACAACCATGAGGAGTATGAGGTCAGCAGCATTATTGACTCTCGTATGTCCAGGGGCCGTGTACAGTATTTGGTTCACTGGAGGGGCTACGGTCCGGAGGAGCGTTCTTGGGTTCCCTCCTCTGATGTTCATGCTCCTGCCCTCCTCCATGCCTTCCATGCCCGTTTCCCCAATAAGCCTTTTGTCCTCCCGCGGGGGAGGGGTCGTTGAAGGGAGGGTACTGTCAGGGTTTTTTCCCTGTTTTTTTTGCCATGTGCCACTGGCAGCCATTTTACTCACCTCTCTTGCTGACTATGGTGCATTGTGGGGGATGCTGCTCATTTCCTGCACTTCCTTTTATGGCCAGACTGGTGTGCATCATCCGTGTGAGACAGGATGCAGTCTCAGAATTGTGATGTCATCACTTATTATTTAAAGGGCCTCTGTTCAGTATGCTTTGCCTTTGTGTTGTCTCAGACCTGTTTGTGAGAGTTCCTGTGTATTACCTGGCTGCCTGACGTCCTTCCTGGTTCCTGATCACTGCCTTGTTCCTGACTCTGCTGTTTTCCTTGTTCCTGATTCCGGCTCGTCTGACTATTCGCTTTGGATCCTGACTCGGCTCGTCTGACTACCAGCTCTGGTTTTGACTCCTGGCTTGTTATTTGACTTGTGGACTTTTTATTATTTTTTGCTATTAATAAAGGTGTGATTATTTTTGAACTTCTCGTCTCAGTCTGATTCCTGGCACCCTGACAGGAACGAAATGAAACGCACATGTCTACAGCAGAGGTTGAAGGGGTGGGGGGTTTGCTTGTCAGGGCACAGACCATACGCCGCACACTGCATCAAATTGGTCTGCATAGCTGTCTTCCCAGAAGGAACCCTCTTCTAAAGATGATGCACAAGAAAGCCTGCAGTTTGCTGAAGACAAGCAGACTAAGAACATGGATTACTAGAACCATGTGCTGTGGTCCAATGAGACCAAGATAAACTAATTTGGTTCAGATGGTGTAAAGCGTGTGTAGCCGCAACCAGGTGAGGAGTACAAAGACAAGTGTGTCTTGCCTACAGTCAAGCATGGTGGTGGGAGTGTCATCATCTGGGCCTGCATGAGTGCTGCCAGCACTGGGGAGCTAAAGTTCATTGAGGGAACCATGAACGCCAACATGTACTGTGACATACTGAAGCAGAGCATGATCCCCTCCCTTCGGAGACTGGGCCACAGGGCAGTATTCCAACATGATAACGACCCAAAACACACCTCCAAGATGACCACTGCCTTGCTAAAGAAGCTGAGGGTAAAGGTGATGGACTGGCCAAGCATGTCTCCAGACCTAAACCCTATTGAGCATCTGTGGGGCATCCTCAAATGGAAAGTGGGGGAGCGCAAGGTCTCTAACATCCACCAACTCTGTGATGTTGTCATGGAGGAGTGGAAGAGGACTCCAGTGGCAACCTGTGAAGCTCTGGTGAACTCCATGCCCAAGAGGGTTAAGGCAGTGCTGGAAAATAATGGTCGCCACACAAAATATTGACACTTTGGGCCCAATTTGGACATTTCCACATAGGAGTGTAATCACTTTTGTTGCCAACGGTTTAGACATTAATGGCTGTGTGTTGAGTTATTTTGAGAGGACAGCAAATTTACACTGTTATACAGGCTGTACACTCACTACTTTACATTGTAGCAAAGTGTCATTTCTTCAGTGTTGTCACATGAAAATATATAATAAAATATTTACAAAAATATGAGGGGTGTACTCACTTTTGTGAGATACTGTATGTATATATGTATGTATATATATATATATATTGTCAATTAGCCGCTAGCCCAGCACTCCAACCTCTGTGGTGTAATTATGACCTGGGTGCAATCCTCAAAAAGCCAAGAATAAATATATGTTTTAAAGGAGGGCACTCACAGGATTTTTAGTTTCAACCATTGATAGTTTGTAATCTGAATACATCAGAATTTACTCATAAGTAGTCATAGTCGACGTTTCGGCTCTTAACTGAGCCTTCTTCAATACAAGATTTATCTTCTTTTTTACAAACAGCGCTTGTGCCTCTGATCCTTATATATATACACATACATATACATAATTAGACATGTCTTTTTTTATAACACCTGAGACCTCATATCTTTGAGCCCTTATAACTCTTTAACGCAATATTTTTATTTAATATATTTTGTCAGATAGTGTTATTATGAGTGTAACTGTACTTTTAAATGTTAATGTGTTTTGTGACTTCAGCAAAGCATATCAAATGAATTAAGCACATTTGATAAAAGGAGTATATTGGAAAATCATTTAAAACTGCCTGTAATGTTCTATCTAAATCCTGAAAGAACAGAAATGGGTTTCATATCCCTTTAGTAGGTCCCATGGGATGTAACCTGTAGTGTACTGCAAACATTTAACAATAAATGCTCTTAAGAATTAGAACATTAATCATATTTTTTATCAAGGCATAAAGAATATACTAGACGTGCAAAAATTCATACTTCATTATTTAGTTTGTAAACAAATAATGTAGTTATCCTCTTTCTTTGGCAATTACTTTGACACCAGATATTTGATCCATCACAGCAAAAATGAAACTATGTGCAAGCAGTGTAAGTATGTGTGTCTATTCCCCTTAATCTGCAGGGTAGTGTGTTTGTAGTTTTGACATGTTTAAACAACAAAGTCCTAAATCCATAATGTCTGTAAACAACAGTTATAGCCCAGTAAATACATTGACAAGGTAACAGGTGAGTCTGGCGTTTTATGCAGTTTCTCTTGCGCTAGTAGCGCTGTAATGTACAGTCCAACGGTCAAGAAGGGTATATTTGTCTCATTTGGTCTTATAACAGGGAACGTAGTGGAAGTCTCATGCTCATCTGTATTTACCACAAATTCCCCCGTGAACTCCTTTTCTTTACTCTAGAACAGTGTTGGACGCTTACCCTCGGCTTTGCCTCTGCGTCCCACGTGACTGCATTTGGTCTCTCTGTTGCTCCCACCCCTTGTTTGATCAACTGTTCTGGCTACTGTCGATGACGTTGGTAGGTATGGGACCTCCTCTGGGGATAACGAAAGCGTCTTCAATCCAGAGAAGAAAAAAAAAACATACAGACATCCCAGGTATGAGTAAAAGTTCACTTTAGTGATCCAACTTCAGTAAAAGCCATTTTCTTGTGCCTACCATATTACAGAAGAAACTCAAGTCCTCTGTCAGAAAGGACTAGATATTTGATATCAAAAGTGCAATTTAAAAAAACTAAATAGCTGATTTCTAAGTATTAATAGGGCTGTTTTTCAAGTTCTTAGCATACTGAAATTAAGCCTTCTTTACTAGGTATGTTACAGTATGATGAACTTGTTTTTTACCTCATATATGAAAATGTAAGGATTTTGAAGTTTACATTTATGCAGTGTGGGTTACATTTTCGAAGGGAGGTTTGCCGGTTTATCCAAGTAGTGGTCCTATTATAGATAACTAGACCATTATGGCACTGACAAATGAGAAAAGTAGGCAACTTGGGAAATTGAGGTCTGCACTGAAATAAGCATGGACATAACTGGTAGGGGTTATCACATGATCCAGTTGCTGCTATCATTAACAGATATTCTTTGTGTCCTCATATATAAATATACAAACATATATTTTGCAGATATATGAAGAACATTTGACCATTTAATAGTTTTAGGTAGTAACACTTTTAATATGTCAAGGGCACTTGGAAATCAGGCAAAATCTTGAATCTTATGATATATGGAAGCCTTATTATTCTATAGTAGTTCTGCTTACGTACAAAATGAGTGGTGTCTTGCAGGAGAATAATATATTGTAATACTACAAATGTAAAGTGTTTTTTCACTATAGGCAGGTTGTTTCGTCCTTATTGGGGCTCTTCAGTATGATGTAGGTGCTATGTTATTGGACTCAAGCATGGATTTTAGGTTTACGGCTATATGCCAGTTTTGCTGATGATTACATAAATTTTCGTAACCACACTTACAAAGCGTGAAATGAATGCCTGTTTGGCCCGTTTGGGGCTCATCCCTCCATTGTATTAATCTTATAAAAAAAAAACAAATATACAGTAACACTTATCATTCAAAATCCATTTCAATATAATGGGTAACCCTATAGCAAAGGGTGAAATGCTCAAGGACATCAGCATCAACCATAATGACTTGAGTAAGAAAGAGTCCCAAAGTAGCGACACAGGCTGCCTATGGTTGATGTTGTGTTATTTAAGCCTCATGTATCTCACAGATTGCTACACTACTGGTTTAAACTGACAGGAGCATAAGGGGTGCCATATTAAAAATGCATTTTGAATAAGTAACACACTCTGTGGGATAATTTGGATATTCTATCCATTGTATATTTATTTATCCTTGCTAAACTAAATTAAATGGATGGTTTATCTCACTCTATTAACAACAATACACTTATTTGGTAAAATGGGAGTCCCTGCTCTAAAGAATTTCCATGGGTCCAGACCCTGTTCCAAGGAGCTTACAATCTAGTGTTTCAGTGCTTTGCTCAAAGAGCTTACAATCTTGTATTTAAGGAAAACTTACCTCTGGGTAATTACAGTGTAGAGAAAAAAAATTATAATTGATGTAAGACTGCACTCAGCATGTGACATAATACTATTCCCTCTGAAGTCTTCAATTTCCTGCCCCTGCCATAGAGTATTCCAGTCTTCAGTATACTTCATGCAAAATATGAATCAGTCTATGCACATCTTGTAAGGGTTTTTCATCCAATGCAAGAACACAGGTGCATGATACTGTACCTTATAATGCAGTATTTTTTTTCAGTTTCTAATTTGAGGTATAAAATACAGGACCATCCCATGACGTATCAAATCTTGTGCTTCACTAGGACTCTCTGCTTCACAAATCCAAAAGTAGTACTTGTCCCACGGTGACTGTAGACATTCAAGTTTAGTGTCACAGACATGGTAGTCCTTGTTCCAGGGTGCTGCAGTTCTCAGATAAAATTGTAAACCAGCTGCAAGGTGTTTATAACCTAGTAGTATTATTGGTATCCCTACATCAAGGCATTGCATTGAGGATATAAGTGCAAAAATATTAATCATATCATTGTATTCTCTTTGCCAAGATCCTTAACATTATTACATTATACAAGACCAAACCTGGGTATCTGCAACCATATGGACAAGGCAGGTAACTTTTGAAATGTTGCTGATATATGAAAATGTATAATACGAACATGTAGTGTTATCCGTTACTTTAGTAAACACTTGCAAGCAACATAAGTCAAGAAGAGCTTAACGTATTTGAAGCAGTGAAGGAAGTAGTGTATGTTGTAGTATGATACGGCAACACTAATATTTTGTTGTATGTTGAAGGCAGTTAATACAAAGTCCCAGCACAAATAAAAAAGAAATGTGTTACCTGTGCTTCGTAGTAGATCTTATGTTGCCATTCACCGCTATGCAACTCTCTGTGGAAGATGCAAAACTGACAGGTGGGGAGCAACTCCCAATGCTCCCTTTAGAAAAGGTAATAATCAGGAAAACAATGGATTACCTGTACAGCAAAGGATTTATTTTACATTTGAAGAAGCCTTTAGTCGGTTAAAGTTAAGAGTTAGTATCTTTCTTGGAAAAATCTCTATAAAGGTGATTTCCGATAGTTTTGGCTCTTTTGGATATATAGCTCACCCCATCTTTAATTAAGATTGGATTTAAGAGCTTATCTCTTTCTAGAATTGGCATGTATTTACAGATGATATTACTAATATTGGGTGAATTGTTTACTGTAGGTGGTTATAAAAGTTACAGGGGAGACAACTGTGGATGGTTTTCTTGCGTTATCTGTGAGAAGATCTACTCTATTCATGTTTTCAACTTCAGTCTTAACTTTCTCTAATAGAGTTCCATCATAACCCCTTGTGCGAAGACGTCTAGTTAGAGAGTCTGCTTGTTCATGTTTGTATATGTGTAGTCCCTGACGAAGTACCTATGGGCAGGAAACGCATCAGACAGTTTGTTTCTTACCTTAGATACTTACAGTTTAGTAATATAAAAATCGTTGAAGAACATCTGCCATAAACGCGTATACTGCTGGCCAGATGCGCATCAGTCTGATCTGAATTTATTTCAGATTGACAGTTGTGTTTTCTTCATCTGGGTCAAGCAGAACAAACAGCTGCATCAGATGCTGCACCGTAAAGTACAGTGTTTAATGAGGGTCCCAGCACCAGTGAGTTTGCAGCATGAGAACATCTGCCATCAGCGAGTATACTGCTGGCCAGATGCGCATCAGTCTGATCTGAATTTATTTCAAATCTCCAGTTGTCTTTTCTTTATCCGGGTCAAGCAGAAAAAACAGCTGCATCAGATGCGGCACCTTACAGTACAGTGTTTAATGAGGGTCCCAGCACCAGTGAGTTTGCAGCATATAAATTGCAGACCCATGCTATGGGGTTTATATTCTAGGCTTTTAATAGAAGTCCTTGCTTTAAAGCATTTATAGACTAATGATGCATTTATGATGGCATTTACTCTCCAGCTGCAAGTCTTATAAAGATATGTAGAGGAAGCACAGAATGGCATTGGTGTGACCTACAGTTATGGCTATAATACTTATAAGGCTATAATATGTTTGAAATAATTAGTTTAAAAATGTAAATATTTATTAAATTATATGTATTTTAAAATACAGGGAGTGCAGAATTATTAGGCAAATGAGTATTTTGACCACATCATCCTCTTTATGCATGTTGTCTTACTCCAAGCTGTATAGGCTCGAAAGCCTACTACCAATTAAGCATATTAGGTGATGTGCATCTCTGTAATGAAAAGGGGTGTGGTCTAATGACATCAACAACCTATATCAGGTGTGCATAATTATTAGGCAACTTCCTTTCCTTATGCAAAATGGGTCAAAAGAAGGACTTGACAGGCTCAGAAAAGTAAAAAATAGTGAGATATCTTGCAGAGGGATGCAGCACTCTTAAAATTGCAAAGCTTCTGAAGCGTGATCATCGAACAATCAAGCGTTTCATTCAAAATAGTCAACAGGGTCGCAAGAAGCGTGTGGAAAAACAAAGGCGCAAAATAACTGCCCATGAACTGAGAAAAGTCAAGCGTGCAGCTGCCAAGATGCCACTTGCCACCAGTTTGGCCATATTTCAGAGCTGCAACATCACTGGAGTGCCCAAAAGCACAAGGTGTGCAATACTCAGAGACATGGCCAAGGTAAGAAAGGCTGAAAGACGACCACCACTGAACAAGACACACAAGCTGAAACGTCAAGACTGGGCCAAGAAATATCTCAAGACTGATTTTTCTAAGGTTTTATGGACTGATGAAATGAGAGTGAGTCCTGATGGGCCAGATGGATGGGCCCGTGGCTGGATTGGTAAAGGGCAGAGAGCTCCAGTCCGACTCAGACGCCAGCAAGGTGGAGGTGGAGTACTGATTTGGGCTGGTATCATCAAAGATGAGCTTGTGGGGCCTTTTCGGGTTGAGGATGGAGTCAAGCTCAACTCCCAGTCCTACTGCCAGTTTCTGGAAGACACCTTCTTCAAGCAGTGGTACAGGAAGAAGTCTGCATCCTTCAAGAAAAACATGATTTTCATGCAGGACAATGCTCCATCACACGCGTCCAAGTACTCCACAGCGTGGCTGGCAAGAAAGGGTATAAAAGAAGAAAATCTAATGGCATGGCCTCCTTGTTCACCTGATCTGAACCCCATTGAGAACCTGTGGTCCATCATCAAATGTGAGATTTACAAGGAGGGAAAACAGTACACCTCTCTGAACAGTGTCTGGGAGGCTGTGGTTGCTGCTGCACGCAATGTTGATGGTGAACAGATCAAAACACTGACAGAATCCATGGATGGCAGGCTTTTGAGTGTCCTTGCAAAGAAAGGTGGCTATATTGGTCACTGATTTGTTTTTGTTTTGTTTTTGAATGTCAGAAATGTATATTTGTGAATGTTGAGATGTTATATTGGTTTCACTGGTAAAAATAAATAATTGAAATGGGTATATATTTGTTTTTTGTTAAGTTGCCTAATAATTATGCACAGTAATAGTCACTTGCGCACACAGATATCCCCCTAAAATAGCTAAAACTAAAAACTACTTCCAAAAATATTCAGCTTTGATATTAATGAGTTTTTTGGGTTCATTGAGAACATGGCTGTTGTTCAATAATAAAATTAATCCTCAAAAATACAACTTGCCTAATAATTCTGCACTCCCTGTAAAGGTGTAAAGATAATATTGATCATTATTATGTACAGTTTGTATGCTATGTTTTGACTCAGAGTACTGCTGCCTGTAGGAACCTACAAAGCTTAAGATATTACTTCTGTCATTTATCTGTATTATTTTACAATGTATATAAAGAGGACTTATTATTATTCAGTTACTGAGTTGGGGTGATCATGGTTACACTACCTGTAATTGGTGTTCATACCTGCAGCTCCCACCGGATGCCATTTGCATTGTGTTGGAGGTAGTCACTATTCTTCATACCAGCACATATTCATAGCTGTGGTTGTAAAGCACTAGCTGTACTGTAATGTGCTAGCTGTGCACTAAATATATTAGCTAACTAATATTTACATATCAGTGATTACTGAAGCTCAGCAGGATCAGTCTGCAGCTCTAGTAAAGTGAGCAGCAGTTATGAGGTTATGCAGTTATGGTGGTGGCTTTGTGTTGTCAGTTGGTTTTGTGACATAACTGCTGCATCACATAAGCCACTCCCCTAAGACTGCCACCATGACAACCAGGCATTACATTATATCATGACTGTCAGGTTAGCCTTTAGCTGTTATTAGTCTAGCTTTAACATAAGATGTTTAATTATGCATAATAAAACAACTTTGTAATATACTCATTATTTATTTTGCCCCTTTTCATGTAATTTAGCTCTGATAATTGTACATTGAGTTGGAACTGCATCCTGCTGACTTTTTAGACTTTTCAGAGCTAACGCTGCATCAAATCTTTTCCTAATTGGCTTTAATAGATAACAACTGCAAAACAATTCACTTTATACTAACTTAATGGCAATGATTAGCCTTGTTGTCTGCCTACTCAAACTTATTTGGCTCCTCCAAATAAGGGGACAGTTGTCTGCGGTTTTTCTATAGAAAACCAATTGCAGTAAACAGGAATTTAATTTTGTTAAAGAAATGTTTGCACTTTGCTGATATGTTATTCTATAGAACGGTAACAGAAATGTGTTGCAATTACAAGGAGTTTATTGTCCCTTTAAGTTTTAACAAAACTCCCATTATAAATCCTGAGTTTCCAGTGCTTATATGTTGGGAATAGATTATTAAAATGACATGAGCTGATTTGGTCTGGTAATATCTACAGAGCTATGACTGAGCCTCAGGATCATGTCATGTGATTACCTCTGGGGTTACTAGCCATACTAATTAGCATATGTAATTGTGCAGTGTAGCTACGTAACTACAGGTGCTAGTTCTGTCATTATTTAATAGTAGATTCCCCACATTTAGAAGCCTTTATGTCTGTAACAATTTTATATTAATTATAGTTTATCTGAACCATACAAATAGGGTGTCCAGCATTTTAGCAGGCTGTCCAGTATAATCTGTACTAAAATACTGGCCACTTAAAGACCTTTGTCAGCTGAATGTAAAGGGCCTACTAGGCCTTTATGCATTAGAAATATGGTTCAAAAACAAGTACACCATGCATTTTCTATTATATGTGTTACAAGCAACCATGGGGGTGTTGAATCATTGCTTGGTGTTTACTTCTGGCAGCCAAGGGGGTCATATCACTACTACGTACATATGTTACTGGCAACTAAGGGGATAAAATGACTGCTAAGTTGTGAAAAATATATGTGGTGGGATCAAGGGTGGGGCCTAAGGTTGAGCTTTTGAAAGGGACTTTGGGGGCAAATTTATCATAGTGCGAGCAGACATTATACGATGTAGCGTATCATGTCCGCCCCGCATCGATAAATGCTGATAGAATACGCTGTCGACATTTAACATTGCACACGCAGTTCTTGTGAACTGCTTTTGCAATGCTGCCCCCTGAGGATTTGGGTGTCAATTAACCGGGTGTCAATTAATTGATTTCTGTCTGCGGCCTTAGAGCAGGCGGACAAGTTATGGAGCTGCGGTCTTTAGACCGCTGCTTCATAACTTCTGTTTTCGGCGAGCCTGAAGGCTCGCGTGGAAACAGGGGCATCAAGCTCCATACAGAGCTTGATAAATCGGCCCCATTGTGTGAACCCAGCTACGTCCTGTGTCCAGTCACCTATAGGTCGTCCGGTATTTTTATGGAGCACAGCTGGCAACCTTAAATACAGATCCAACAATGTATTTATTTATGTTTTTAAAATACAGTAAAAAAATATATAAAATGAAATAAAATTACTATTGTCCATAGGCTACCCCACTATTAGCAAAGCAAAAACAATATTCATTTCTCAGCACAAACTAAAAACAAACATACTTGCCCAATTAAGATATTTGAAATCTCTCCAAACTTCTGATTAGTATCTGACAAGACTAAAAAGGAAGACAATGCATTTCAATTACAAGCCTCTTCATCATACTGGGGCCGATTTATGAAAGTGCAGACACATACGCTGTCAGCATTTATCACTGCACAAGCAGTTCTGGTGAACTGCTTGTGCAATGTCTCTCCCCCCCCCCCAGATTCACGGCCAATCAGCCGCTAGCACGGGGTGTCAATAAACCCGATCATATGCGATCGGCGGATTGCTGTCCACCGCCTCAGAGCAGGCAGATGAGTTTTGGAGCAGCGGTCTTAAGATCGCTGCTTCTTAACTCCTGTTTCCGGCAAGCCTGAAGGCTCACGTGGAAACAGTTACATCAAGCTCCATTCGGAGCTTGATGAATTGCCCCCATGGGATGAAATGTGTTGTGTTTCTATTTATTCTGGCTAGACACTAATCAGAAGTTTGGAGAGATTCTATGGGGTAGCAAATACACCTACAGGAATGTATTTATGCCCTAAGTGCCCCAACTGCAACAAGTAAATGTTTACAGTGCTGGGGGAAATCATCAACTATAGCTGCACAGAGTGCTTGCAGTGCTGGGGGAAATCATCAGCTATAGCTGCACAGAATGCTTGCAGTGCTGTGGGGAATAATCAGCTATAGCTGCACAGAGTGCTTGCAGTACTGGGGAGTAATCATCAGCTATAGCTGCACATAGTGCTTGCAGTACTGGGGGGATCATCAGCTATAGCTGCACAGAATGCTTGCAGTGCTGTGGGGAATAATCAGCTATAGCTGCACAGAGTGCTTGCAGTACTGGGGAGTAATCATCAGCTATAGCTGCACATAGTGCTTGCAGTACTGGGGGGATCATCAGCTATAGCTGCACATAGTGCTTGCAGTGCTGGGGGAAATCATCAGCTATAGCTGCACAGAGTGCTTGCAGTGCTAGGGGGAATCATCAGCTATAGCTGCACAGAGTGCTTGTAGTACTAGAGGTATTATCAGCTATAGCTGCACAGAGTGCTTGCAGTGCTAGGGGGAATCATCTATAGCTGCACAGAGTGTTTGCGATGCTACTAGGAATTATCAGCTATAGCTGCACATAGTGCTTGCAGTGCTAGGGGGAATCATCAACTATAGCTGCACATTGTGCTTGCAGTAGTGGGGGGAGTAATCAGCTATAGCTACACAGAGTGCTTGCAATACTACTAGGAATTATCAGCTATAGCTGCACATAGTGCTTGCAGTACTGGGAGGGAAATCATCAGCTATAGCTGCACAGAGTGCTTGCAGTACTGGGAGGGAAATCATCAGCTATAGCTGCACATAGTGCTTGCAGTACTGGGAGGGAAATCATCAGCTATAGCTGCACATAGTGCTTGCAGTACTGGGAGGGAAATCATCAGCTATAGCTGCACAGAGTGCTTGCAGTACTGGGAGGGAAATCATCAGCTATAGCTGCACATAGTGCTTGCAGTGCTAGGGGGAATCATCAACTATAGCTGCACATTGTGCTTGCAGTAGTGGGGGGAGTAATCAGCTATAGCTACACAGAGTGCTTGCAATACTACTAGGAATTATCAGCTATAGCTGCACATAGTGCTTGCAGTACTGGGAGGGAAATCATCAGCTATAGCTGCACATAGTGCTTGCAGTACTGGGAGGGAAATCATCAGCTATAGCTGCACATAGTGCTTGCAGTACTGGGAGGGAAATCATCAGCTATAGCTGCACATAGTGCTTGCAGTACTGGGAGGGAAATCATCAGCTATAGCTGCACATAGTGCTTGCAGTACTGGGAGGGAAATCATCAGCTATAGCTGCACAGAGTGCTTGCAGTACTGGGAGGGAAATCATCAGCTATAGCTGCACATAGTGCTTGCAGTACTGAGAGGGAAATCATCAGCTATAGCTGCAAAGAATGCTTGCAGTATAGGGGGGGAATAATCACTTTTAGCTGCACAGAGTGCTTGCATTATAGGGGGGAATCATTAGCTATAGCTGCACATAGTGCTTGCATTATAGGGGGAATAATCAGCTATAGCTGCACCGAGTGCTTGCAGTATAGGGGGGGAATAATCAGCTATAGCTTCACAAAGTGCTTGCAGTATAGGGGGGAATCATCAGCTATAGCTGCACATAGTGCTTGCAGTACTGGGAGGGAATCATCAGCTATAGCTGCACAGAATGCTTGCAGTGCTTGGGGGACCAGGTCAGTCTATTCCTCAGGCCTACAGTTTTATGCCTCTGTTTTCAGATTATCTTTTCAAAGGGACAGTAAACACCTTAATATGTTAATATAAAATACTTAGTAAAATAACTTTGCGATACATGTTTATTATTCCCCCCTCCTCAATCTTATGAAAATTGTGCATTTTCTCATTCTCAGTGCTGGAAATGCACCCTGTTGACTTCTCAAGGCTAACCTTGCTATATATCTTTCAATAATTGTCTTTAACAGATAACAACTTAAAAACAGTGCACTTTATCCTAACAGTTATGACTGTGGCTAGTAGCCTTGTTGTCTACAGACTCAAGTCAGTATTGGTTCTTTCATATAAGGTAAGTGGTGGGTAAAGTTTGGCTATTGGAAAACAAATGCGGCAACCAAGTTGTTAATTTGTTGTTTTTTTAAAAAAATAGACTTAGCTGATGATATTCTATAGCAAGACAACAGAAACAGTCATTATTATTTATTTATTTATAAAATATTTTACCAGGAAGGATACATTGAGATTTCTCTCGTTTTCAAGTATGTCCTGGGTTCACAAAACATTGCATTGATACAATAGGGTACAATAAAATTCAAAAACAATAATAATACACAAAAGATGCAAAAATTTTACATAGAACAGGTAAGACATATATAATCAACCATGACAGGTGCATTCTGTTTTGAGATATGTAGAGAGGGATCTCTTAAAGGATATTAGGCTTGGGGAAGGTTTGAAAGTGTGCGGGAGGTCGTTCCATAATTGTGGTGCTCTGTAGGAAAAGGAGGATCGAGCTGCTTTCTTTTTGTATTGAGGCACGCTAAATAATGTGCTGGTACTGGATGAGAGGTTATAGGAGGTGGGAATAGCCGGGGAGAGCATTCTGCTCAGGTAGGGTGGGAGCTTCCCAGAAAGGCTCTTAAACACAAGGCAGGAAAGATGGAGGGTGCGTCTGGATTCTAGCGACAGCCAGTTTAGTTCTTTTAGCATGTCACAATGGTGGGTCTTGTAGTTACATTGTAGCACAAAGCGGCAGAACGAGTTATACAATGTATTAAGTTTATTAAGGTGAGTTTGCGGTGCAGGTGCATATTCTACGTTCCCATAATCCATGATAGGCATCAGCAGTTGCTGTACAATCTTTTCCTTTACTGTAGGGCTGAGGCAAGATTTGTTTCTGTACAGGGCACCTATACACGGCATTATAAAGTGTTTACTGTCGTTATATAGAGCTTAGTGTGTTGCACTTTCACAAGAAGGAATCTGGCTCCAAAAAGAGACGAATGCTGCGAGCGGCCGCTATCTTCTGCATTCGGATCATTAAAAATGTTCAAAATGCACATGCTGAGTAGTAATCCCTTTATTGTCTCAGCTAAAGGATATTTAAATGTGACTCTTTGTAACTAGATAGAATAGTCTCCTATGTGTTATATGTGCTTCCGCGTATATGCGCTCTAAGGTTTCGCAAGAAAAGTGCCACAGTCTTCATAATGTACCTGTGTTTATTCAAAGATGAAAGAGAAATGAGCCCAGACCATATCTAGTGGCAGTTTGTCAAGCTTTGTGTGAATATTAATCTCTGTTCCTGTAAATTATTAAACACATTTAATCACATGCAGTAGTTCTGGTCACCTTCAGACCAATAATAACTCATACGGATGATCTATGAAGTGATTATCACAGACACAGAAATTAGATAAAGGGGACACTATTCATTATTCAGTTACTTCCATTATTAAAATGTACACAGTCTTTTTATATACACAATTGCTGAGACACCACCTGGACATTTAAGTACATCACACAGCTCTGGGTGCTCATAAGTATACATCCAAATGAGCTAAAGTCCTCCATGCTTCTTAGCACATAGATCGTTAGGAGACCTGGGCTTTGCAAGACATAGCGCACGTGCAGGAGGTCACTGAAGTTTAACTGTCTGTCCAGACACATCTATGCAAAAACAGGACATTTAAATCTCTATTTTTTCTGGGGACATCTATATTTGAATATATTAATCCTTCAGCATTGCATTGCAGGATGGTCACAGTTCGGTAATTCTACTGTCAGGGTGCTGCCTCTTATGCTTTTCCCTCAACCTGCCTGCTTCACCCCCACCTAAAGTTGCCACTGTTCTGGGAAAATGGCGAACTTGTGAAAACAGCGAACTACGTCACTTTCTGGGACGTGGCATCAGCTGTTTCACAAATTTTGGCCGTAATACGCATGCGTGGTATCGTCATTACATACCTGGTCACATACGTCACTGCTACAATTTTAAGAGCCGTGAAATTCCTGGACCCTTTCAAGAGTGCATGCGTAGGATTTTGAAATCCGTCAATACCGCCGCTTACGCCACTGCTACAATTTCGGGACTTGTGTAATTCCAGGACCCTTTATTGTACGCTTTGCCAATTGCGATACAATTATTCGTATCCCCTTTACAGTGACATGAAACAGCAACACTTATACAATATTTTTTTTATTGTTCAAACTGTTTGATTGGTCATACAAACATTGTTATGTCATTGTAAAGGGGATACGTATAATTGTATGGCAATTGGCAAAGCAGGGCACTGTACAACAAAGGGTCCAGGAATTGTAGCAGTGGCGTGAGCAGCGGTATTGACGGATTTCAAAATCCTACGCATGCGCTCTTGAAAGGGTCCAGGAATTTCACGGGTCTCAAAATTGTAGCAGTGACGTATGCGGCCAGCTATCTAATGACGCTATCACGCATGCGCATTACGGCCAAAATCTGTGAAACAGCTGATGCCACGTCACAGGAAGTGACGTGGTTCACTGTTTTCACAAGTTCACCATTTTCCCAGAACACCACCTTTTCTGGAAAAAAATACCGGCTATGCTCATTAGCATGCATTTGCATAAATAATTGTACCACGTCAGGAACTAAAACTGCTAGGACTGATTTTAAATGATGAAGTAGATTCCGATACACTTTAATGGAGTTTAACCATTATACCATTTTTATATTTAATGGGACATTCTGGTCAAAATTTAAATGCACTTAGTTGAATTAAATCTTTGAATGGAAACATATTTTCAATATGCATGTATTAATGATTCTATAAAGAGTTATCGCTGTTTTAGTGTTAGCATTTTTCTCTGCACGTGCATGTGAAGCATAGCTAGATATTCTGAGTGCACCAGCATTTTATTTACTGCAGCTGCTCAGGGCACCAGTGGGGCTTATTTCATGTCAGCAATTAACAGACTGAGTCATTACCAGATGTTACAAGCACCTTAGGTTCTCTGATCAAGTGCTGTGTTTAAAATGCCAGTGCATGGTGCATACTTAAAGGGACATTAAACCCAATTTTTTTTCTTTCGTGATTTAGAAAGAGCATGCCATTTTAAACAACTTTCTAATTAACTTCTATTATCTAATTTGCTTCACTCTCTTGATATACTTTGCTGAAAAGCATATCTAGATAGGCTCAGTAGCTGCTGATTGGTTGCTGCACATAGATGCCTCATCTGATTGGCTTACCCATGTGCATTGCTATTTCTTCAAAAAAGGATATCTAAAGAAAGAAGCAAATTAGATAATAGAAGTAAATTGGAATGTTGTTTAAAATTGTATTCTCTGTCTGAATCCTGAAAGAACATTTTTGGGTTAAGTATCCCTTTTAAATACACTTTTAAAACAGCTATTGCTTTTATTAGAAGCATTTTTTTATTACATGTATATTACAGAAATGCTTCTATTCCAAACCGAAATGCATCCATGTGGATTCCAATTTTGTCTGGAATGTTCCTTTAATCTCCATTCTTAACTTTGACCTAAACCTAAAAATATCAGCCATGTTTGGTAAAATACTGGCTTGGTGGCAACCAACCCACGGGAATAGGGCCCTCAATCCCTCCTGTATGTGTTTGTACATTTTGTCCTGTATCTTACAAGTCTTGTATTGTTTTATTTAAATGAATTGTATCCATGGACAGCGCTGCGGAATATGTTGGCGCTTAATAAATAAAGTATAATAATAATAACCCTACCTCCACCAGGGGCCCCAACATCCAGGGCCCCCACCCTTCAAGGCCAGATTCCACACTACAGGACCACCAGAGCAACAAACCTCTTATCCAGGCACAGGCTACTCTGCCCACCCTTAACTGCGTAGTTACTGCTAGCTTAGCTGTCAGCACTGCACTAGCTCCAGCTCACAACCACTTGCACAGCTATCCCATACTAAAATGTCCTGCTTGCTATCACCCACTCCTTCAGTCACAACCGCTAGAGTAGCTCAACTGTCACCGCTGCGCCAGCTCATTTAACAAACTGTGAGTATAAGCAGCACACCATGGGCCCTCAGCCCAGGTCCTATTTCCCGACCTATAAATGTTACCTTTTCCAAAGTGAAACCAGGGTCCACCTGACTCTGCTGACAGCTTGCCCAGACCTGCCCAGACACTGCCTATGGCTTACCTAGACACTCCTTACCTACAAATGTTTTAGTTTCCTAAGGGAAACCATGGCCCACCTGACTCTGCTGACAGCTTGCCCAACACTGCCTATGGCTTACCTAGACACTCCTTACCTACAAATGTCTTAGTTTCCAAAGGGAAACCATGGCCCACCTGACTCTGCCCACACAATCCTCCCAACTAACTTAATTTGTGCAGGACAGTCCTGGATTCTAAACTCTGCCCCCTGAGAGAGCAATATGTCCAAAATTTCCTAATTTCCCTTAGTTTCACCCATGGACTACACTCCCAAGAACTGATCCCACCCACTATCCACCTGTGACCCTGTCCCTCTTAATGTAGCCCAGTCCACAAAATGGCTATGGGCCCTTTTTAACCTTCTGAGTTCCAAAAAGTAAGCTATAAATGATGGAAGGTATACCCACAGCCTGCCAAGATTCTGCCCAAGCACTGCCCAGATTCTTCTTATGGCATGTCAAGACTTTCCCTTACCTATAATGATTCTAAAGTGATCTCAGGGCCCATGGGCAGCTCAGATTCCCCCTAAAGCCTCCCCTCACTCTGCAATAAACCTTTTAAAAATCCTGTGAAATTAACATTCATTTTAGTGTTCACAAACTTAACAAGCTTTCCCAGCTATATAGCACATGTCATTCAGGCAGCTTAAAGGGATGATGAGAAAATGCTCTAATTCATTAGATTGAGATTGGTATTTTTTTTAAAAGCAGTATTGCTATATGTGTATAGTGTTGCCAGAGTCAAGTATTCAACTGGACAGTCCAGTATTATAGCAACATGTCCACTAAAATCTTCACAAAAATACTGGAAACCAAAATGTTCAGTTTTTTAGGGGTTTTTAAATCCCTATAGTTAAATATAAAAGGTCTCATATGCCTAATTGCATTACAAATATGGGGCAGAAAGGTGTGAGGGGAAGCCAAAGGGGTCAAATCACTTTTACAACATCCCTATGTTACTGGCAGCCAAGGGATAACATGTCTGCTCAGTTGTGAAAAATATACATTGCAGGATCAAGAGTGGGGGCTAAGTTAGAGCTTTGAGGGGAGCATTTTGTCACCAACAGATGTGCCAGTATTTTTGTGGAGAAGAGGTGGCAACCCTATATAAGTATGTGTTTAAAGGGGCATTAAACCCCAAAACATTATTTTAGGATTCAGATTCGACAAATATTTTTAAACAATTTACATCTATTGACCCTTATATTTGGCACTAAGTTAGAAACAAATAAAACACAGAGACCCCAGGACTGGAGAATAAAGGCTGCAGCTTTGTTTATTAAATATATCAATATCAACCATTAAATAACTATAACCATAATAACATTATGGAACATAAAACCCCAAAGAGCTTCCCCCCCAGAGCTCAACGTGCACTATCACTCTAAGAGCATGCCCACATTTGAATATATATCTCCCCCGTTAAACAAAATGGGAGGCACCTGCCATTTGTCTAAACCACAAGCAAGCACCCCGCCAAAGCTCGACACTAGACACTACTGTTGAGCTCTGCCACACAATCCAAGGCCTTTATTACCCCTTCCTTCAAGTTAAAGAGCTGCAAGCCCACTTCGTGAAGTAAACCTCATCTTTGAGGAAAAAACATTTTCTAGACTCCCCCTCGAATTCAACATGCCTAATACTAAGGCCTCCCAACTTCCCAACAAAACTAATCAGCAACCTATTTACCTTTTTTCTAGACCCCTCCAGTCAGTGCACATCCCAAGCAGACCTCCACACCACCCTGGGTTCAATTTCAGACCATACCACCATTCCAGGAAACAAACCCACCAGTCTCTCCAAATCATTATGGATCCTCTCAATCAGATCCTTCTGAGGCATCTGCCCCAAGTCATTACCTCCAGCATGAATAAGCAAAATCTCAGGGGGCCTAAAAAGCCTGGTGTAAGCCACCACACTCACCAAAACCTGGTCCCATCTCATTCCACAGACACCAAACCACCTAAACAGTATCTCATCCTTCGAAAACCCAAGCTTAACCCCATCAATCTTAACTGCAGCCACTTTTCTGGCCCAATAGATGTAAGAGTGGCCGATATAACCCAACAATGCACTGGACCTGAAAAAGAAAACTCAATGAACTACTAAACACAGAGAGAAGGTCTTACATACAACTTGAAAACATTTGATTTCCATCTCCCAACCTGTTTCACTACTTTCTCCCCAAGCCCCAAGTTATCTATCTCAGTTTCTGCCCTAATCCTGAATGAATGAGTTCCAAATTCATGGGTCCCCAAACCCAAGTGCTGTAGAACACCCCGAAATACAGCTAAAAACTGAAAACAAGAAAGCGAGGATCCATCCTCATGAATGAACGGCGGTCCCTCACCATGAGGCCATACCCTCAAAAAGGCAGATACTGTCCCAACCGGGCAACATTCTCCCTTTATTGGAAATAGTTTGATTAACTTTCCCTTGCCCCCTTGATTCATTTTGAACCGCCTCAACCATAAGTACAAGGATTCCCCATCCACCTGTACCACAGACCTTTGCGAACCCCCTTTGTCCTTTTTGTTCTTCCCCACCAATTCCGAAATTTGGAAAGCTGCAAAGAAGGCTAATGAAAAAGCTGTCCTAAATAACAAAACTCAAACTCAGATAAACACTCATCTTTCAAAACCCTCATCACCTCCTTCAACAAAGCAAAATTTACCGGCCTCCTGCCGTCCCTTGCCACCACACCCCTCCTCAAGCCTCTCACAGCCATCCTAACCACCAAGGCCTTTGAAATGTCCTCCCATCCCAGCAACTGAAACAGGAAGGCCAATGCCACCATCCTCCAAGCTACCATGGCGTTGGATATCCCCAACCTCTTCCATTCCATCACCCACTCAAACAATACTTGCAAACGATTTGCCTCAGAAACCCTCCCAAGACAGGCATCTGTCAAACCAAATTTTTCAAACCCCTTTGTATGCCTTTTAAGTAGCCAGGGCTAAATCCCCCTTAACCAGTCCCATCATCACCACATTTCCAGATCCCACAACTCCTCCGGACAACCCAGAAGCCTCCACTCCCGGGGGCAACCATACAAAACCGCTCTCACTGGAAACCGGAAAGAGCATCAGCCACATTATTCAATTTCCCAGGGACATGCACAGCCTTAAAAATTACATTCCCCCTCAAGCACTCCAAAACAAAGAGCATCAACAATCTACAGTAATTACTGGCAAGGAATTGGCTGACAACTGATTCACCGCACACACTTAACCCATATTGTTGGAATGACTTTCTTATCCTTTAATCACCTGGCCCAGACCTTCAAAGCTACCACCAGCTGAGAAAGCTCTAGAAACACTAAGTACCTGTAAGGCCAGTGGCTGCCCAATGCACCATTTTCCCCCAAAAATATGCCCCAAAGCCATGTGCCCCAGACGCATCTGTGAACAAGTCTATGTTGGAACTCGACACCCCCGCCGCTTGCACTAGAGACCAACCATTGAAGTCCCACCGGATCCTGTGGTGGGCTGCCCGAACCCCCGCTGTTGCCAATGATAGCCTCCTACAGAAAACCCTGCCGATCAGAATAATCTGACAGGCAAATTTACCAAACAACGACTGAAGGTCCTGCAACTGCAATTTAGCTGCCCCCAAGGCCTTAGTTATGCACTGTTTCAGATCCACAAGTTTATCCCCCGGCAAACGACATTACATAGCCTCTGTATCAATTTGGATACCAAGAAAACTCATTGTGGTAACCAGGCCTTCCGTTTTATCAGCGGCCACAGGGATCCCAAAATCCCTGGCCACCTGAACAAAAGTGTCCATCAGCAGCCCACACACCTCTGACCCCGCCAGCCCCACAAACAAAAAATCATCGAGGTAATGTACCAGTGATGAAAACCCAGACCGCATCCGGACTACCCTATCAACAAAACAGCTGAACATCTCGAAGTATGAACAGGATATAGAGCACCCTATTGGCAAACACAAATCAACAAAGAATGCTCCATCAAAATGACACCCAAGCAAGTGGTGACACTTGGGATGAACCGACAGGAGGCAGAAGGTGGCCTCAATGTCTACCTTCGCCAGCAAGGCACCCGGGCCAGCCTCCCATACCAAATGGACGGCCCTGTCAAAGGAAGCATATTTCACCATGGACAATGAAGGATCAATGCTGTCATTCACTGACGACCCCTTTGGGTACGACATGGTGTGTCATACGAAACTGCCCGGGTGCATTCTTAGCAACAACCCCCAATGGGGAAACCCACAGATTTGGTAAGGGGGGGTTCCACAAATGGCCCTTCCATCCTCCCTAACTCAACCTCTTGCCAGCTTGCCCCGCACCACCTCCGCATAATCTCTTGCCGATTTAAGGTTACCTGAAATATGAGAAATACCCTGTTCAACAAACGGAATCATAAACCCCGAACTGAAAATCGACAACAACGCCTCCGCCTTGGAAGCTTTTCTCCTGCGCCTAGCGTACTGTTCTAAACAAGGTGCCATCCTTCCGGCCATCACTGGCGTCCGGGCCCGCAACAGCAGTCTCACCCTGCTTGCCACCCACCTTGGTTCTCTTAAAGCAACGGAAAAAGGGAGTGACCTCCGCCACAGCCCTAGCACTCGTACTTGTATTTACACATTGCTCCAAAGCGACATTGACCCTCATTAAATTAGAAGCACAGGCCTTTTCTGATGGACACAGCCATGCTCCTTCCAGGGGCAGAACTCACTGCTCCCCCACCTCCAGTCCAAAAGCGATGCCTGGACCGGAGAGGCGTCATGATCTCCAACCAGATACCCATGTCGCGATCATCCCAATGCATCTCCGGTCAAACTGCTAATCTCTTTCGAAATTTCTCATCATAGCACCACCACGCAATGCCCCCGTAGGTGCGATGAGCCCCCGCCACTTCATCAAAGTAGCAAAAAAGAGAAGAACCTTGTTCAGGAAACTTCTCACTTATGACACTAAACAGAATGCAAAACGCCCGTGACCAATTGCTGAAGGTTTGTCAGGGTTTTACCATTCTGTATCTTTAACTTCTAATTACCATACTGCTATTTAAGGCTCCACCTAGTGTTGAACGTTGCTTGGTAATTTGTTCAGTCACTCACTGTTCCTGAACGCTACACACCCAGCTATTCCCTCCTGTCTAAGTTGGGATTTCCTTCTACTGATACTAATTTCCAGTTTCTCAAGACTTGTGGAATTGCAGCACCTCACCTCTGATACTGTCTCTCACGCTGCTGCTTGCATCCTGTACACTTGCATGCTGTTCCGTTGGCGTGTGACGTCACGCCCGACTTGTCTCTGTGTGAAACCGCAGCTGCCACACACACTCACTGAATCTCAGCACACGCTGTCTGCGTTACCTCTTCGGTAATACCACTCTGCTCCACGCTGAGGATACTAATTGGGAAGCCGGTTTGTATATTCTACCATCAGGATTTACCGGTCTGTATTACCAATGTACAAATAAGGATATCTTGCCTCTCATGTCATTTGTTTCTGCTTTGCCTCAAGTAATCAAGTTTACCTGCCATACCAAGCTATTAACCAGCTTATTTCATGTACTAACTTTGATATCATTTCTTCCGTTTGTGGTTTATTTCATTTACTTGCATAGTGACTTCTGCAAATCTAACATTATGCTTCAAGGTACTGCTCCCTCTAGCATTAACCACTGATGTACTTTATGTGCTTAAACTGACTTTAACTCAGCAACTACTTATTACTGCAAATCTTATATCCGGCTGTAAATGACCTGTGAACTTACCTTGCACAACTATAACTAAAGAGTGTGTGTGTGTGTGCAAGCTATGTAAATATTTTATATGTCTGTGATGCGAGTCTGCAACTAACTTGGAAAGTGAATAAGTTTTTGATTCTCTCTAAACTTTGGAATTGGAGTTATCCTACATTACATACTATATTGTGGTTTAGCTCGTTCCATTTCTCTTGTATACCATCTTCACACTGTATCCTACAGTAGTGACCCTCAGATCTATGAGCATAACAGGGTTCCACAAGTTAGATCTTAGTGAACCTGAGGTAAGGTGTGAGACTGAGTGGTCCTGCATAAAAACAAGGGTACTAGTTCATACTTAAACATAACAAGGTTTTAGAAATACGCCCGTGACCAATTTTGAAGGTTTCCTATAATACTTCTTCCTTTCCTCTTCCTCTTTCTTTCCCTGATCCGTTGGTAACAGAGAGAAGATCTCTAAAAACTCCCGCTTACATATTTTGTCTTTCACATCAGCCGCCAAGTTGATACCCAGTGGACCAATAGAACACAAACATGGTCTCCTATAAGCGTTTTCTGCGACCTTCACCACGGCCCCACTCTTATCCCTTTGCCCCATTGCTCCTTGCGTACTCCCACACACTGCAGCCACCTGCTCTCCCGCTGAAGAACCCTGCACACCCCCTGTACTACCTGTAGTGGGACCAGGCTGAAGCCAAGCTCCTGCCGCGGAAGAGGATTCCCATCCCACCACTTCAGGTTCCGCTCCCTTCTTTCTTTCCAAATGAGCTATCAGATCCCTCAGCCCTGTCGACAGAACATCACTCATTCCAGAACCCCCAGCAACCTGCTGCCCCCCACATTTCTCCTCACCTGGAGACCTTGCTGCCACTCCCTGGTTCCTTTCTTCAACAACCCACTGCAAAGGTTCTGCTGCCACCTCACTTGGTTCCGACCGTCTGGGGAATCTCCCCTTTTCACCACCACTAGATCTTTTTGTGGAACGTGTCCACCAAGGCGGGTACCTGCCATGTCTCTGCCTCCTGTAAGACTCCTGGTCCAGCCTTCCCCACGTAGGCAACCTGTCCCACTGACTGCGCCTATGAATGCGTGCCAGGGATCTAGATCTGTTGTGCAACTGCGGCTTCCCTGATAGTAGCAGGTCGCCGAGGCTCTGTATCTGCTCCAGTACTCTGTGGATGAGACACAACATTGCCTCATTGACTACCTCTGGAAGAGTTGCCCCCTATACCTCTGCCCATCCTGCTCTCCCCCTGTCAACCCTAGCCGGACAAATACATTGTAGAAGCTGAGCCAGGACAGATATGTCCCCTATCTGACCAGCGGAGACGGGTCCAGAAATAGCTCCCACCAGTTGCTCCTCCTCACTGAAATCACTGCTAGCATCCAATACCAGCAGCGGATCATCCTGCAGGTCCGGTGCAGCTGTAAAGTCCTCAGGCAGGGCCTCCAGCTCCGCAGGCCCGCTGTCCTGATCCATCTGTAAATCTGTGTGAACAAGATGGGGAGAACATGAAGTCTACGTCCAACAGTAAACCCCCCTCAACAGTTCCACACCTAAACCAAACCACTGCAAGGCCCTAGTCATAGGCCCTCAGTGTACCTCCCCTTAGCTGCATAGCTTCCCCCCTCAGCCCCTTGGCCAACCATCTCCCCTCCGACTCCCTCCCTGAACATACCAAGCAAACAGCCCCCACTCAGAGAACTATATACCATACCCCTTGCCTCAAAATTCACACCAACCTCCTCACTCACAATTGCACCATCCATAAACCCCATCCTCCCTACACACATTACACCTCCACCACTCTACTTGCAAGCTTCACAATAAAAAACCCTCTATGGAATAAAACACTCAAAGCAGACATACCCCCCCAGGCAGCAACATACCACTCCCGTGTGCTCATGACTACCCTAACAAACACCCCCCTCTCAGTCAGTCATACCTCAGTAGCACTCCATTCCATCTACCCTTCCCAACCAGACATTAGCCTACATTAGCCTACATCTCAGCACCGGCCCCCGTTCCTCATGAAATCCTTAGTTAGCCCCCAGAGTTCCCCAGAGTCCTCCACCCAGCCCCTACCCCTTCTGGTCAAATTGAGCTTACCGACAAGTGCCCAGCTCCCCCAGCAGTACCGGGCTGCATGCTCCTGTGTTACTGCAGACAGTGCTCTCCTGTGGCTCCAAACCCTGCCGGCTCCTCCCCAATCCCCACGGCCCAGCTACTTACCTGTGGACACCGCTCTCATGGCCTCCTTTACCGCATCCGGTCCATCCTGGCGCTTAACAATGACATCAACGCGTCCTTGCCTCCTGATTGGCCGCCCGCCTCTTCCACTGGCAATAACATTCCCTGCCGCTCCACAGGCCCTCCAACAGCCGCCACCTGTGTCTCCAGCCAGACGGCACTTGCTCCGGCCACCTTCAGTCTATCCCCCTGGTTTCCAGCCGTGTCCAGCTCCTGACCTCCACTGCTGACTCGCAGTGCCACCACTAGAAACATTAACATGTGCAATTTTTGACCAAGTGACTAAAACGTATATGCACTTTTTTCTTAAATGTAGTCAAACTTGGCAATGTTGTAAAGGTAGTAACACACAAACACAGAAACACACAGACACACCCATACACTGAAACACACACTCACACATAAGGATTCACATATAGACACTCTAGCACACACGCAAAGAAACACACAAATACACTCAGACAGAGACACCCACAGAGACACTCAGCACTTGTTTACATTGACCTGACAATTAATAAGGTAGACTGCAGTTTTGTCAAAAAAGGAGATTTACAAGACAAAATAAAGAGTCCTGATTATCTTTTTTTCAAGGAAGTTTGCAACTATATGATTAAAAACAGCATACAGTGGCTGAAAGGAAGGGCCCTGAACTGCCTAAACAATAATTTAAAGGTTAAAGAGACACTGTACCCAAAAATTTTCTTTTGTGATTCAGATTGAGCATTAAATTTTAAGCAACTTTCTAATTTACTCCTATTATCAAATTTTCTTCTTTCTCTTGGTATCTTTATTTGAAATGCAAGAATGTAAGTTTAGATGCCGGCCCATTTTTGGTGAACAACCTGGGTTGTCCTTGCTGATTGGTGGATACATTCATCCACCAATAAAAAAGTGCTGTCCAGAGTACTGAAACCAAAAAAAAGCTTAGATGCCTTCTTTTTCAAATAATGATAGCAAGAGAACGAAGAAAAATTGATAATAGAAGTAAATTAGAAAGTTGCTTAAAATTGCATGCTCTTTCTGAATTACAAAAGAAAAAAATTGGGTACAGTGTCCCTTTAAGTGGTGGATTGGTGACTTCCGGAAAGGTCTCCTTAGTCTCAAAGTCTGTAGAAAGATGTAAATAATCAGTAGTAAGGTCAAAATGTCCTAAAAAGGAACAGACAATGGACACACACGCACAAACTCAAACTTGCGCATACACCCAAGAAAACACCCACAGAGACACCCTCTGAAAACACACAAAGACATACACACTCACAGACACCCACAGAGAGACACACAGAAAACACACAAAGACATACACACACAGACAGACACCCTCAGAAAATGCACAGACATACACACACACACACACACCCTCACAGAGACACCAACAGGAAAAACACAGACATATGCACATACCATCACAGAGACACCCACAGAAAACACACAGGCATATGCACACACCATCACAGAGACACCCACAGAAAAAACACAGACATATGCACACATCCTCACAGAGACATCCACAGGAAACACAGACATACATACACAAACACACACCCTCACAGAGACAACCACAGAAAATGCCCAAAGACATATGCACATACCCTCACAGAGACATCCACAGAAAACACAGACATACATACACACACTCAAACACCCTCACAGAGACATTCACAGAAAACACACAAAGACATACACACCCACCCTCACAGAGGCATCCACAGAAAATACACAAAGACATACATACACACACACCTTCACAGCGAAACCCACAGAAAATGCACAAAGAAATGCACACACACCCTCACAAAGACATCCACAGAAAATGCACAAAGACATACACACACACACACACCCTCACAGAGACATCCACAGAAAATGCACAAAGACCTACAAACCCACCCTCACAGAGGCATCAACAGAAAAGACATAGACATACATACACACACACCATCACAGAGACACCCACAGAAAATGCCCAAAGACATACACACACACCCTCACATAGGCATAAACAAAAAAGACACAGACATACATACACACACACCATTACAGAGACACCCGCAGAAAATGCCCAAAGACATACACACACACCCTCACAGAGACAGCCACAGAAAATGCACAAAGACATACACACACCCTCACAGAGACATCCACAGAAAATGCACAAAGACAGACACACACCCTCACAGAGAGACCCACAGAAAAAAATACATACACACTCATAGAGACACCAACAAAAGCACAAAGTCATAAACACAGACATCCACAGAAACACTCACAGGAGGTAAAATTTTTGCACATTGCCATCCCCTAAATCAACAGTGTGTGACATGCATGATAAAAAATAGAAGAAATTAAGAGATCACTTTTTATAGAATCATATTTGTAAATGTGCAAAAAAAAATACTTCTGTGAATTCAAAATTGTACATTAATGATGTGTCAGAATGAGTAGATGAAGAACTTTTGAAAGGTTGACATATGTTTGGGGGGTTTCCCCCAACCAAGAGCACCACTTCATATCTGGTGTACAGATGTTCCCTTCTTTCAGCTGTACTTATGGATTTTGAAAATGCTGTACTCTGTATGGTCTTGGTGGAACCATAAGCTGTGGTACTCAGTCTCATACCATTAGATCTAGTTAAATGCAGAAGTTAGGCTTGTTTGTGGGTATTTCAAAATTAAGTCAGCTGTAGTGTAAACTGAACAGTGTTAAGTTAACATGTCTTATTTCAAACACTGAGTAATCTTAGAGAAAAATACCAAATATAAAAAAATGGTAATAGCGTGCGCCTGAGGTATGTGTCAAAAAACAAAACACCAAAAAATGGCGTGAAGACAAAAAACAAACTCAAAATACAAACTCAAACTCAAATTAATTGGTCTTCAAATAAAGTAGTGCAGTGCTGTTTCTAAAATAGTTAAACAGTGTCACTTGGTGAAATAACTGAAGTGAAACAGTGTGGATTGTTTGTATATAAAACAACCCTATTCTATAACAATGTATATATGTGTATATACCTTTGTGCAAAGTGACCAAATAAAACAATTAGAAAACAACGATAGTGGATAAACAACTGTGAATAAAACAAATTTAGCATATATAATCTCTATAGTATAAACTCTAAAACATGTAAAAAAGAGAGAGGCTTATCGTGAATAAGTCCCAGGAGTGGTGATATAAGTTGAACACTGGAGACTGGAAACGGAGGTGTTTCTAAAGTCAAATACTGAAGGTCTTTATCGTCTCAGTAGAAGTATTCAGAGGAAAGGAATATTTGAAGAGCAAACGGCAGCTGGTCTTGGCGGTGTCTGATCAGGACCCAAAATCTAGAAGTGGTAAGGAAGAAGACAGCGCCTCATTGTGCAAGTAGGTCTTGAATGTAAAATTCACAGTGGAAGTGGAGAAAAAAGGAAATATACTCACAAGAGTATTGGCACCCTTGTTGAAAGTGGTGCGAATAGGCGGGCTGACGTTTTTACAGCAGTCAGTACGCTGTGCCGGATGGCATCCGAGTTCTTTAGTGGACGGCTGTGGGCTCTCCTCAGTAATTCTGTGTAGCTGTGCTGCCAGAAAAGTCAGCGTGCAGCCGCTCCCTGCATGCAATCAATGCTGCAAACTGGAAATGAGCAAATGATCCTATGCAGAGCTGATTTCGATAAAAAACTCTACTAGTAATAAAATTGGCTTGGCAGGCAACCATAAAAAAGCCACAAAATACAAGTCTTCATATAAAAGAATAAGAAACACTTTATTGTGATGAGCTTTAACGCGTTTCTCGGCCACAAGCTCCTGGCCGTTTCATCAGAAAAGGTATATGACACAGTTAGTACAACACATTTAAAAAGCCAGCCAAGCAGAATGATTGGTCAGCGTCAGACCAATAACAAACAATGATCGAATACACCAACACAATTGTTAAACTATAATGGTACAAGCAGTGTATAAAATGCAGTCTGTATCTAAAAACTATATAATAGTTGCAAATTATGTCCGGCCCTAAGTAATTGTTACAAGTTGTATCCAGCACTAAGTAACAAAATCTCAATCCTAAAAGGTATATTATAAAACACTTCCAAGAGCATGTACGGTGTTTGATAAAAGTAGAATATAGAATATATCATATCTTTTTTTTAAAATAAAGCAAATGTTAATAAAATCAAATTATGTAAGTGTTTGATAAACACCTGCAAGGTAGTTAAAAACCAAGTTATACAAATGTTTTGGTCAGAGTGGACTATAAGATATATCTAGTCTTCTCTTTATACTGGTAGGATCCAGTTGTATCTCTATGTACTTTCTGTTACGTATATGTTAGAGGCAACTATATAAGCCTTCAGATAATCAACTATATATGCACGTATACGTCTCAGAAAAATGTTGTTCTAATCTATCTATCATAACATGGGTTAGTGTGAGAGGGGACATTCTTTCTTTTCAAAGATATGGGAGGGGACATTTTTTACTCTTTTCAAAGATGCATCAGGGGAACGGGTGAGCATTAATTCATAGGTGCCGTATTAGACATCACAGTATATCAGGGATTGTATAGTGTGTTACAAGTACAATCTGTTCTAGCTATATTGCTATATGTATGTATAAAGGAAATTGTATATATTAACCTTAGATGAAAATAATGAATTTAGATTTTGTTAATGTAAATAATTCATGTTTCTAATGTAACGTAATATAAAATTCATTCTCATAATTGTAAATCCCGAATAGTAATGTGCGTGGTTGTAAGTGTGAAAAAATGATGATAATGGGGAAGATAGCCTAGGTGAAGACAGCTAATATAAAATTCACTCTCATAATTGTAAATCCCGAATGGTAATGTGCGTGATTGTAAGTGTGAGAAAATGATGATAATGGGGAAGACAGCCTAAATGAAGACAGCTAAATTTAGGTTTGAGACAATCTAACTGAAAGCAGCTAAATCAAGGTTTGAGTTCAGACCTAATGGGTGTAGAGTTTTCAGTTTGTGGATCCAAAAAGTTTCCCGGATCCTTAGCTGGATAATTCTATTATAGTCTGTCGAGGGTAAGATATGATCAATAGGATAGAATTTAAAAATATCAGGATTTCCCTTGTGTTTATTTAAACAATGTTCCGGAATACTATGTTTGATCTTTTTTTGGGGGCAATTTTTACAGTTGCGCCAATGCTCACCCCAGCGCACCTTAGCCTTCCTGGAGGTACGGCCAACATACTGTATCCCACAGCAACACTCCAAAACATATACTACATAGGTAGAGTTGCAGTTCATAAATCTATTGATGTTAAAAACTTCCCCACTTGTATGGGACTGGAAGGTCTTTCGCCCAGAAGTTATAAATTTACATGTATTGCACTTCTTTTGTCCACACTTATAAATTCCTACTCTTTTGGAAAGAGGAGAAAAAAAAGAGTAGGAATTTATAAGTGTGGACAAAAAAAGTGCAATACATGTAAATTTATAACTTCTGGGCGAAAGACCTTCCAGTCCCATACAAGTGGGGAAGTTTTTAACATCAATAGATTTATGAACTGCAACTCTACCTATGTAGTATATGTTTTGGAGTGTTGCTGTGGGATACAGTATGTTGGCCGTACCTCCAGGAAGGCTAAGGTGCGCTGGGGTGAGCATTGGCGCAACTGTAAAAATTGCCCCCAAAAAAAGATCAAACATAGTATTCCGGAACATTGTTTAAATAAACACAAGGGAAATCCTGATATTTTTAAATTCTATCCTATTGATCATATCTTACCCTCGACAGACTATAATAGAATTATCCAGCTAAGGATCCGGGAAACTTTTTGGATCCACAAACTGAAAACTCTACACCCATTAGGTCTGAACTCAAACCTGGATTTAGCTGCTTTCAGTTAGATTGTCTCAAACCTAAATTTAGCTGTCTTCATTTAGGCTGTCTTCCCCATTATCATCATTTTCTCACACTTACAATCACGCACATTACCATTCGGGATTTACAATTATGAGAGTGAATTTTATATTAGCTGTCTTCACCTAGGCTATCTTCCCCATTATCATCATTTTTTCACACTTACAACCACGCACATTACTATTCGGGATTTACAATTATGAGAGTGAATTTTATATTACGTTACATTAGAAACATGAATTATTTACATTAACAAAATCTAAATTCATTATTTTCATCTAAGGTTAATATATACAATTTCCTTTATACATACATATAGCAATATAGCTAGAACAGATTGTACTTGTAACACACTATACAATCCCTGATATACTGGGATGTCTAATACGGCACCTATGAATTAATGCTCACCCGTTCCCCTGATGCATCTTTGAAAAGAGTAAAAAATGTCCCCTCCCATATCTTTGAAAAGAAAGAATGTCCCCTCTCACACTAACCTATGTTATGATAGATAGATTAGAACAACATTTTTCTGAGACGTATATGTGCATATATAGTTGATTATCTGAAGGCTTATATAGTTGCCTCTAACATATACGTAACAGAAAGTACATAAGGATACAACTGGATCCTACCAGTATAAAGAGAAGACTAGATATATCTTATAGTCCACTCTGACCAAAACATTTGTATAACTTGGTTTTTAACTACCTTGCAGGTGTTTATCAAACACTTACATAATTTGATTTTATTAACATTTGCTTTATTTTAAAAAAAAGATATGATATATTCTATATTCTACTTTTATCAAACACCGTACATGCTCTTGGAAGTGTTTTATAATATACCTTTTAGGATTGAGATTTTGTTACTTAGTGCTGGATACAACTTGTAACAATTACTTAGGGCCGGACATAATTTGCAACTATTATATAGTTTTTAGATACAGACTGCATTTTATACACTGCTTGTACCATTATAGTTTAACAATTGTGTTGGTGTATTCGATCATTGTTTGTTATTGGTCTGACGCTGACCAATCATTCTGCTTGGCTGGCTTTTTAAATGTGTTGTACTAACTGTGTCATATACCTTTTCTGATGAAACGGCCAGGAGCTTGTGGCCGAGAAACGCGTTAAAGCTCATCACAATAAAGTGTTTCTTATTCTTTTATATGAAGCCTTGTATTTTGTGGCTTTTTTATGGTTGCCTGCCAAGCCAATTTTATTACTAGTAGAGTTTTTTATCGAAATCAGCTCTGCATAGGATCATTTGCTCATTTCCAGTTTGCAGCATTGATTGCATGCAGGGAGCGGCTGCACGCTGACTTTTCTGGCAGCACAGCTACACAGAATTACTGAGGAGAGCCCACAGCCGTCCACTAAAGAACTCGGATGCCATCCGGCACAGCGTACTGACTGCTGTAAAAACGTCAGCCCGCCTATTCGCACCACTTTCAACAAGGGTGCCAATACTCTTGTGAGTATATTTCCTTTTTTCTCCACTTCCACTGTGAATTTTACATTCAAGACCTACTTGCACAATGAGGCTCTGTCTTCTTCCTTACCACTGAGTAATCTTAGCCTGAGAGTATAACATTTTATGCAGATGTAAAAAATCTTAGATAAAATGTCTCCTGGCATCTGGAAAGTCCTTGCATAAAGGGGCAGTAAACTGGAATGTAATATATATATATATATATATATAAACTTGAAAAGAAGATGATATATATATTCTATATATACTCCACTCCAGACATTCAATATAAACCCATAGCATACTATTTATCTTTATTCCCTTATGCAGAGTCCATTTGTACTTAATAACAATTTTGTTACATTTTGTTGCGCCCAAAGAGGCTTATAGACTTTATAATTGAATGTTCTATATTTATAATGTTGTATTTACATCATTATGGAATGCTTATGGGCTGTTATTATATTATATTTAGTAATGCTTGCTACCTGTTTGGTTGGTCACTATATTTTGGCAGATAATTGTCATGTTTATTCCTATCTGTATATATCACTATCACAAATGTTATTTTTCACTTGGCTAGCTCTATTTCAACTCTTCCCCTAATAGCCGACATGTGTCCAACTGTATTTGACAATATATAAATATTTCTTCTGTATCAATGGAGTGTACACAAATAATATTTGTTTGTATTAAAATCCTGTGTCAACGGCAAATAAGTATTTAAGAGGTTAATTTTAGCACTAGAAGTGATTCAATGTGATTGGTAATTTGTAAACCTATCAGAGAATAGATACCCCTTTAAATCTATGACACGCTAGCACAATGTCAGCTACGATTACGGCGTAAGGCCGAAACATGTCAGCCTGATGCTTTCGTGTGTTTAAACTTTTATGTGCTTATGGTACTCCCATGTCTGTTTTTACCATAAGTGGAATTCAATAAAGGACTTTGTTTTATACTTCACTTTGGATATCATCATCTTTTCAAGTTTGCATACCATCCAGGACATCCAAGAGCGAAGGGAAGCTCGCACACTCTGCACTCTGTGCCCTGCAGCAGTACATTCAACCCCGGATTGAAATTACCTGGTTGTGACTGAGACAGGCGTTGGTTGGCTAGTGGAGACCACGTGAGGAGACACGCCTCCCGGCGTCTCAGTGTAACGCCGCAACTGTGTGTACGGCCAGGAGAAGATCCCGGTTACATCAAGTTGTAGGAGACACAAAGGAAGCGGTGAGTAGGCGCAGCAAAATGCTGTGTTGGGCACGGGCTGTCCTGTAAGGTCCCACTTTAGTACCGCCAAAGTCGAACAGACTGACACCGGTGACGTATGGCTGTTTGCTAAATGAGTTCAGCAGTGGTTCGCTGTCAGCACATTGGGTCTCTGTGGGAACTGCAGAGGGAAGAGGCTTTCATGCAGAGTGTTTGCTTTATTTTGCTGTGTAGTTGTGTGAATCCTTCTTCTTTTGACTGTTTTATATATATATATATATATATATATATATATATATATATATATATATATATATATATATATATATAAAAATAAATAAATTTAAAAAAATCATATCTGCCAAAAAGGCACCTACCATTTGTTTATTGAGGAGGAAACATTTCTGCATGATTTTAAATATAGAATTTCTACAGCATTGTCAAATAATCAGCACTTGTTTACATTGAGCTGACAAGTAATAAGGTAGACTACAGTTTTGTCAAAAAAAGGAGATTTACAAGACAAAATATGGAGTTCTGATTATCTTTTTGTCAAGGAAGATGCCAACTAAATGATGACAACAGCATGCAGTGGCTGAAAGGAAGGGCCCTGAACTGCCAAACAATAATTTAAAGGTTAAGTGGTGGATTGGTGACTTCCGGAAAGGTCTCATTAGTCTCAAAGTCTGTAGAAATATATGAATAATCATTAGTAAGGCCAAAATGTTCTAAAAAGGAAAAGACAATGGACACACACACAAACTTAAACTTGCACATACACCCAAGGAAACAACCACAGAGACACCCACAGAAAACACACAAAGACATACACACACAGAGAGACACCAACAGAAAACACACAAAGACATACATACACACACACCCTCATTGAGACATCCACAGAAAACACGCAAATACATATGCACACACACACCATCACAGAGACACCCAAAGAAAATGCACAAAGACATACACACACACACACCCTCACAGAGACATGCACAGAAAATACACAGACATATGAACACACCCTCACAGAGACACTCACAGAAAATACACAGACATATGCACACACCATCACAGAGACACCCACAGAAAACACACAGGCATATGCACACACCATCACAGAGACACCCACAGAAAAAACACAGACATATGCACACATCCTCACAGAGACATCCACAGTAAATGCACATACATACATACACACACCCTCACAGAGACACCCACAGAAAACACAGACATACATACAAACACACCCTCACAGAGACATCCACAGAAAACACACAAAGACATACACACCCACCCTCACAGACACACTCACAGAAAATGCACAAAGAAATACACACACACCATCACAGAGACACCCACAGAAAATGCACGAAGGCATACTCACACACCCTCAAAGAGACAGCCACAGAAAATGCACAAAGACATACACACACACCCACAGAAAATGCACAGACACCATCACAGAGACACCCACAGAAAACACACAGGCATATGCACACACCATCACAGAGACACCCACAGAAAAAACACAGAAATATGCACACAACCCTCACAGAGACATCCACAGAAAATGCACAAAGACATACACACACACCCACAGAAAATGCACAGACATACGCACACACCCTCACAGAGACATCCACAGAAAACACAGACATGCATACACACACACTCTCACAGAGACATCCACAGAAAACACACAAAGTCATAAACACCCACCCTCACAGAGGCAATCACAGAAAATACACAGACATACATACACCACCCTCACAGAGACACCCACAGAAAATGCACGAAGATATACTCGCACACCCTCAAAGAGACAGCCACAGAAAATGCACAAAGACATACACACACACCCTCACAGAGACATCCACAGAAAATGCACAAAGACAGACACACACAACCTCACCAGAGAGACCCACAGAAAAAAATATAAATGCACACCCATAGAGACACCAGGAAAAGCAAAAAGACTATAACACAGACACCCACAGAAACACTCACAGGAGGTAACATTTCTGCACATTGCCATCCCCTAAATCAACAGTGTGTGACATGCATGATATAAAAAAATAGCAGAAATTAAGAGATCTCTTTTTAAAAAATCATATTTGTAAAAGTGCAAACAAAAATACTTCTGTGAATTCAAAATTATACATTAAGGATCTATCAGAATGGGTAGATGAAGAAAAGTACTTTTGAAAGGTTGACATATGTTTGGGGGGTTTCCTCCATATTTCCCCAACCAAGAGCACCACTTCAAATCTGGTGTACAAATGTTCCCATCTCTCAGCTGTACTTATGAATTTTGAAAATGCTGTACTCTATATGGTCTTGGTGGAATCATAAGCTGTGGTACTCAGTCTCAAACTATTAGATCTGCTTAAATGCAGAAATGAGAGAGTATAACTTTTTATGAAGATGTTAAAATAGATAAAATGCCTCCTGGCATCTGGAGGAAAGTCCTTGCATAAAGGGGCAGTAAACTTGAAGGCAATTAATATATATATATATATATATATATATATATATATATTGTGACAGAATCCAAGGCATAGTAATGGAAGGTGTCTATATTCCCTCAAAAGTGCTGCAGTGCGAGTGACAACCCCAGGGAGAATTGTTATGTTTGTTTGCCACATAGAGAAAATATGTGATTTATTTCTGGGTCCCTGGGGTGGAGTATTTGGAGAGTAGGGTGGGCCAGTGCTCCACCCTGCAGTTTGCAGGTAGCACATTATGTCAAAAAGTCCAGTCCAGGAATTCTGTCTGACTCAGCTAGCTACTCACCTGCATATGGTAATTGACAGCAGGTGCTAATAAAATTCCCAGTCAGGGTTTGAGAGGTAGATTTTTGCCAGCAGTAAAGGAAAACTGCAAACACTCTCCTGAGAGACTGAGAGGAATTATATCTAAAGGACAAAGTTTGAAAGACCTGATAATAAACAGACTGTATTTTATAAAGCTACAACCTTGTGTGGTGTTTCCAGCTTTGAGGACTGTGTGTTTCCAAGATCCCAGGTCACAATATATATATACATCATATCTGCAAAAAGGGCACCTACCATTTGTTTATTTAGGAGGAAACATTTCTGCAATGTTTTAAATATAGAACTTCTACAGCATTGTCAAATAATCATAAATACGCTGCTGCATATTAGCAAAAAAAATTATGGACCCTGTGCCCCACCATACAACTACCAGACTCCTCAATTCCACTAGATAGAATCTTCAGGGCTGATCTGCAAGGTTAAGCCCCCCTTAACCCCACCCCATGCCCTAGCTTTGACCCATAAAATTCAGGCCACTACAGGGTCACATTCCCCTTACTTCAATGTTTCTCATTCAGGATTGCATTTGTAGAATACTACCTAGGTAGGTTTAGGACCTGGGAGATAGCTCCTGAATGTTAGCTGTACATATGCGCCTCTTGCCATGGGTTTACTGATGTATTCAGCTAGCTCCCAGTTGTGCATTGCTGCTCCTTCAATAAAGGATACCAAGAGAATAAAGCAAAATTGATAACAGAAGTAAATTGGAAAGTTGTTTAAAATGTCTGAATCATGAGATCTTTGCTTAAAGTGATGGTAAATCCTGGTGTTTTAAAATCGCTAGGATTTACCAGCACTAAAAATAAAGGTGACTTATATTCACAAGTTTTAAACAACTGTGTAAAAGTCACCTTTATTTTGCCTCAGGTTCACTGCTAACCTAAGAGCCTCCGGCCGGGGAACAGCTCAATTTTTTCAATGAGGTGACGTTTTCCACCTCTTAGCCAATAGCCATGCTAGCATACTGCACAGTGCCATACAGCTAGCATGGCTATTGGCTAAGACGTGGAAAACGTCACCTCATTGAAAATAATTTAGCTGTGTTGTGGGCGTCCAGCATCTCTTAGGTTAGTAGTGAACCCACAACAAAATAAAGGAACTTTTACAAATGAAGTCACCTTTATTTTAGTGCTGGTAAAGCCTAGCATTTTTGTTTAAGATGAACACAGGTTAGTGAACCAATCAAATGTATGTGTGTAACCATCAATCTCTAAGTGCGTCCAGCTCAGGAGCTGAAGTGCTTTACCGCTCCACAACTGACTTTAATAATGTGCTTATTTAACCCATAGTTTATTAACAGATGTTTTCTGTACCTTTACAGCCTATAGGATAAGAGCTACTGAAATTCTATTGGCTGATTTGAATAGCCAATAGGATTTCAGTAGCTCTCATCCAATTGGCTGATTTGATTTTGAAGGCTCAAATCAGCCAATAGGAATTCAAGGGACGCTATTTTTAATCGCGTACCTTGAATTCCTATTCAGTGTACGGCGGAGATCGTATGAAGAGGATCCTCCACGCTCCATGGCTCCGCGGTCACCGGTATTCAGTTTCAGGCTCACCGGTCTTCAGTTCCAGGGTCGCCGGTCTTCAGCTCCGCGGTCATCGGTCTTCAACTCCGCCCTCCGCTCCACGCCGGCTGGTTCCTGGAAAAAGAAAGAAGAGGTTGCCGCTTGGAAGAAGACTTCACCGCCTGGAACAGGACCTTATCTGCCGAACTTCAGGACAGGTGAGGACCACTTGGGGGTTAGACTTAGGGTTTTTTAAGGGGTTTTTGGGGGGGTTTATTTCTTTTAGATAGGGTGGGCAGAAAAAGAGCTGATTGCCCTTTTAAGGGCAATGTCCAACAAATTCCCTTTTCAGGGCAATGGGTAGTTTAGGGTTTTTAGTGTTAGGTTATTTTATTTGGGGGGGTTTGGTGGGTGGGGGTTTTTACTGTTGGGGGGGGGTGTATTTTTTGGAAAAAGAGTTGATTATCTTGGGGCAATGCCCTGCAAAAAGCCCTTTTAAGAGCTACTGGTAGTTTATTAGATTAGGGGGTGTTTTTATTTTGGGGGGGCCTTTTTATTTTCATAGGTATTAGGTATAATTTTTGTAAAATTTTGTAATTTTCTTTATTATTTTCTGTAATCTTAGATTTTTTTTTAGTTTCTGTAATTGTAGCTTAAAGGGACAGTCTACTCCAGAATTTTGATTAGACAGTCCCTTTAATTTATACTTAGTTTATTTGTATTTTTAAAGTAGTGTTAGTTTTTTTAATTTAATAGTAACTTTAGTATTTGGTTAATTAGGTAATTTGGGTTCATTTAGGGGGGTTAGGTTAGGGGTCTTAGGTAATGGGTTAGGTTTATTGGGTTGTGGGCTATGACGGTTTAGGGCTTAGGGGTTAATACTAGAATAGATTTATTGCGTTGTGGGCTATGGCGGTTTAGGGGTTAATACTTGAATAGTTTTATTGCGTTGTGGGCTATGGCGGTTTCGGGGTAAATACTTGAATAGGTTTATTGCGTTGTTGGCTATGGTGGTTTAGGGGTTAATACTTGAATAGGTTTATTGTGTTGTGGGCTATGGCGGTTTAGGGGTTAATACTTGAGTAGGTTTATTGCGTTGTGGGTTAATGGTGGATTAAGGTTTAATAGGTAGCTTGCGATGTTGGGGTTGGCGGATTTAGGGGTTAATAATTGAGTTATTACTTGCGGAGTGGGTTTGATGGCGGATATAGGGTTAATACACTTTATTAGTTATTGTGGTGGGGGATTGCAGTTGACAGGTAGATAGACATTTTGCATGCGTTAGGTGTTAGTTTATGTTTGCAGGCATTTTCGGGAGTTACGGTGCTCCCATACTCAGCGCAAGGCTTGCTACCGCTGCCGGTTATGGCGAGGTAAAAATGGAGTAAGATTTCTCCATTTTCGCCACGTAAGTCCTTGCGCTGGATATTGGATACCGATTTACGACGCGGTCTCATGTTAGCCTATGGGAGTAAAAATTTATTGCATTTATATGCAGCGCTGTATATTGGATACCAAACCCGCGCAAAAACCGGTGTCGCCGGCTTTTGCGGGCGACTCCACGTATGTAATGGAGCCCCTGATCCCTGCTACTCACAGAGCTGTCTAGTCAAACTATAAGAAAGCATGATACACTATTTGGGTTCTAGACAAGCACATGTTGGCAAAGATCCCAAGTGCCCCACATATTGTAGGACTGTCATGGTTTGTGATCTTAGCCCCACCTCTCCCTTTTGCAGCTCTCTCTACATAAAGATCCTGTTTCTCACACAATACCCTGATCTGCCTACTTTATTTATATCCGGCCCAGATTTATGTGTGACTCCGCCCCATCAAAAACTCCACAACTCCATCCATAAGTCTCCTTGTCAAAGCCTAAGCCTCTCAGTCCCAAATTGGAACAAAAAAATGTTGGCATGGAGCGGCGTTTTCACAGTATTAAACAAAGTACCATATCAGCTGGGTGCTTGCTTAATAAAGGAGCATGAGTCCTGAAACTTTCCTGAATGTTTGAGCTTTAATAAAGATTTTTTCACTTGTTTTGTTAACATTTGGAGTGGAACTTTTTCATATTTTGTGGACGTTCATTGGTCAGTAGTACTGAGTCATCCTGTTGCGCTGGGCACAGGTCTAGTAAATTAGCCTGAGCTAAAATATACCTCTGCTCCCAAGAATAGAGCATCAGCAGATCATGGTGTTACTTCTAATTAGACTTTAGCACAAGTCTGTAATCATTCATTAGTTTAACATGGAAATCGCTTCCAAAAAGGTCATAAAAGATTACAATGAAAAAAACAAAATGCCATATTACCACTTACTCTGCAGTGAAACATTAACTGGCTAAGCTGTATCCAGTGAAAGGGGCAGTAAACACTGTTAAATGCTTAAATGGTTAGTGTCCTGTAAACTTGTTTTTCCCTTAAAGGGACAGTAAAGTCAAAATTAAACTTATATGATTCGGATAGAGCAACAATTTTAAACATCTTTCCAAATTACATCTGTTTTCAAATTGGCTTCGTTCTGTTGGTATCTTTTATTGAAGAGTAAAGATATGTAGGCTTGTTAGAGTTCAGGAGTGTGCACGTGTCCTTAGTATTCTATGGCAGCAGTGTTTGCATCATTATTTGTAGCTTTTTTATACAATGTTGCAAAACACTGCTGCCATAGAGTTCTAAAGCCACGTGCACACTCCTGAGCTCTTATGAGCCTACCTAAATTTATTCTTCAATAACAGATGCCAAGAGAACAAAGCAAATTTTCGCCTAGATTACAAGTTTTGCGTTAGAGGCTGTGCGGTGCTAACAAGCACTTTTTGCTCACCGCTCACTTACAGACAGCACTGGTATTACGGGTTTTTACAAACCCAACGTTAACCGCAAAAAAGTGAGCAAAGAGCAAAATTTTGCTCCACATCTCACCTCAATACCAGCGCTGCTTACGTTAGCGGTGAGCTGGTAAAACGTGCTCATGCACAATTTCCCCATAGGAATCAATGTTGCAGATTCGGCTGAAAAAAAGTCTAACACCTGCAAAAAAGCAGCGTTTAGCTCCTAACGCAGCCCCATTGATTCCTATGGGGAAATACATTTATGTCTACACCTAACACCCTAACATGAACCCTGAGTCTAAACACCCCTAATCTTACACTTATTAACCCCTAATCTGCCGCCCCGACATCGCTGACACCTACATTATATTATTAACCCCTAATCTGCCGCTCCGGACACCGCCGCCACCTACATTATACTTATGAACCCCTAATCTGCTGCCCCCAACATCGCCGACACCTACATTATATTTATTAACCCCTAATCTGCCGTCCCCAATGTCGCCGCAACCTAACTACACTTATTAACCGCTAATCTGCCGCCCCCAACGTCGCCACCACTATAATAAACATATTAACCCCTAAACCTAAGTCTAACCTTAACCCCCTAACTTAAATATAATTTAAATAAATCTAAATAAAATTACTATCATTAACTAAATAATTCCTATTTAAAACTAAATACTTGCCTATAAAATAAACCCTAAGCTAGCTACAATATAAATAATAGTTACATTGTAGGTAGCTTAGGTTTTATTTTTATTTTACAGGCAAGTTTGTATTTATTTTAACTAGGTAGAATAGTTATTAAATAGTTATTAACTATTTAATAACTACCTAGTTAAAATAAAGACAAATTTACCTGTAAAATAAAACCTAACCTAAGTTACAATTACACCTAACACTACACTACAATTAAATTAATTACCTAAATTAAATACAATTAATTACAATTAAATAAAATTATCTAAAGTACAAAAAAAGAAAACACTAAATTACAGAAAATAATAAAGAAATTAGAAGATTTTTAAACTAATTACACCTAATCTAATCCCCCTAACAAAAAAAAAAAAAAAACCTACCCTACACTAAATTACAAAAAGCCCTTAAAAGGGCCTTTTGCGGGGCATTGCCCCAAAGTAATCAGCTTTTTTACCTGAAAAAGAATTACAATTCCCCCCCCAACATTAAAACCCACCACCCACACAACCAACCCTACTCTAAAACCCACCCAATACCCCTTAAAAAAACCTAACACTAACCCCTTGAAGATCACCTTACCGGGAGACGTCTTCACCCAACCGGGCAGAAGTGGTCCTCCAGACGGGCAGAAGTCTTCATCCAACCAAGGCAGAAGTGGTTCTCCAGATGGGCAGAAGTCTTCATCCAGACGGCATCTTCTATCTTCATCCATCTGGCGCGGAGCAGGTCCATCTTCAAGACATCCGACGCGGAGCATCCTCTTCTTTCCACGGCTGACGACTGAATGAAGGTACCTTTAAATGACGTCATCCAAGATGGCGTCCCTTCAATTCCAATTGGCTGATAGAATTCTATCAGTCAATCGGAATTAAGGTAGAAAAAATCCTATTGGCTTATGCAATCAGCCATAGGATTGAACTGGCATTCTATTGGCTGATTGGAACAGCCAATAGAATGCCAGCTCAATCCTATTGGCTGATTGGATCAGCTAATAGCATTGAACTTCAATCTTATTGGCTGATTGCATCAGCCAATAGGATTTTTTCTACTTTAATTCCGATTGGCTGATAGAATTCTATCAGCCAATCGGAATTGAAGGGATGCCATCTTGGATGACGTCATTTAAAGGAACCTTCATTCAGTCGTCGGCCGTGGAAAGAAGAGGATGCTCCGCGTCGGATGTCTTGAAGATGGACCCGCTCCGCGCCGGATGGATGAAGATAGAAGATGCCATCTGGATGAAGACTTCTGCCCGTCTGAAGGACCACTTCTGCCCGGTTGGATGAAGACTTCTCCCGGCTTCGTTAAGGACTTCGGCCCAGTTGGGTGAAGACGTCTCCCGGTAAGGTGATCTTCAGGGGGTTAGTGTTAGTTTTTTTTAAGGGGGGATTGGGTGGGTTTTAGAGTAGGGTTGGTTGTGTGGGTTTTAATGTTGGGGGGGTATTTGTACTTTTTTTTACAGGTAAAAGAGCTGATTACTTTGGGGCAATGCCCCGCAAAAGGCCATTTTAAGGGCTATTTGTAATTTAGTGTAGGTGTAATTAGTTTAAAAATCTTGTAATTTCTTTATTATTTTCTGTAATTTAGTGTTTTGTTTTTTTCGTACTTTAGATAATTTTATTTAATTGTAATTAATTGTATTTAATTTAGTTAATTTATTTAATTATAGTGTAGTGTTAGGTGTAATTGTAACTTAGGTTAGGTTTTATTTTACAGGTAACTTTGTCTTTATTTTAACTAGGTAGTTATTAAATAGTTAATAACTATTTAATAACTATTCTACCTAGTTAAAATAAATACAAAGTTGCCTGTAAAATAAAAATAAACCCTAAGCTAGCTACAATGTAACTATTAGTTATATTGTAGCTATCTTAGGGTTTATTTTATAGGTAAGTATTTAGTTTTAAATAGGAATTATTTAGTTAATTGTAGTAATTTTATTTAGATTTATTGTAATTATATTTAAGTTAGGGGGGGTTAGGGTTAGGGTTAGACTTAGGTTTAGGGGTTAATACATTTAATATAGTGGCGGCGACGTTGGGGGTGGCAGATTAGGGGTTAATAAATGTAGGTAGGTGGCGGCGATGTTAGGGACGGCAGATTAGGGGTTAATAATATTTAACTAGTGTTTGTGATGCGGGAGTGCGGCGGTTTAGGGGTTAATATATTTATTATAGTGGTGGCGATGTCCGGTTCGGCAGATTAGGGGGTTAAAATATTTATTTTTTATTGTTTGTGATGTGGGGGGGGCCTCGGTTTAGGGGTTAATAGGTAGTTTATGGGTGTTAGTGTACTTTTTAGCACTTTAGTTAAGAGTTTTATGCTACGGCGTTGTAGTGTAAAACTCTTAATTACTGACTTTTAAATGCGGTACCAGGCTTGACAGGAGAGGGTCTACCGCTCACTTTTGGTCAGACTCGTAATACCGGCGCTATGCAAATCCCATTGAAAATATAGGATACGCAATTGACGTAAGTGGATTTTAAGTATTTCCGAGTCTGGCCAAAAAAGTGAGCGGTATACCTGTACCTGCAAGACTCGCAATACCAGCGGGCGTTAAAAAGCAGTGTTGGGACCGGCCAACACTGCTTTTTAACCCTAACACACAACTCGTAATTTAGGCCTTAATTTGTAAAGCGGTTTAAAATTGTTTGTTCTACCCGAATCATGAAAGTTTTATATTTACCTTTAATGTGCTTCCAATTAGTTGTTATCCCGTCGAAAACAGCTACCATTATCACTGCTCATGCACGATCTGACATTACCGCACTCCACAAAACTGTGTGGAATGCTGTGACGTATTTCAGCCCGTGCGCAAGCTTTTTTATAGACGGGGAAGACATTCCTCAACATTTGCCTCTGTGATTGTCTGTATATCTGCATGCGCAATCATGGAGGTAGCTAATTTTGCTAACTGCGTCTGCGCAAGCCAACAACTGACTACAGCAATATTGCAATATTAAAGTGTAGTTAGTATCTCTTTAACTCAGATTGTAATACCCATAAATGGGTTACTTATGCTTAATAAAAAGATAACTTTGTTATATGCTTTTATTATTTATGTTGTCTACTTTTTTCTGTAAATTAACTCTGAAAATTGTGGTTCTCTCACCCTGCAACATGCTACCCATATATTAATTGATGCAGGAGCTTATTGGTCTTGAAAAAAAATATATATGACATGCTAATTAGCACACATTTGTATAAATAATTATTACTATACACAATACCATAAACTAGAGTTTGTGAGGAGTGATTTTAAACTATATACACACACATACAGTATATATATAATTATAATATACATATTGGATTTAAACACAAGTAAAGAGAGGTCCACCGTAACAGGACATTTATTTCTATGTTTTTCATTTATTATCTATACAGTATTTACCTAAAAGAAATACCATCTGGGTAACACTGGCAGCCTTACCCTGGTTGGCCACAACAGTAGAGATATGAAAAACAAGACTTCCAAAGTTTCTTCCAAGGCTATGTTCCTGGGCTATACACCAAAGCAAATTTTGCTTTTAAACATTCCTTTTGTATGCAGATATTTTGTAATGTAGTGTTAAAATGCTTAAAGGGATAAGAAAAGTCAAAATTAAACTTGCACGATTCCAATAGAACATGTAATTTTAAGATACTTTTTAATTCACTTCTATTTTCATATGTGCTTTGTTCTCTTGGTAGCCCTTGTTGAAAAATAATACGCACATATCCTACACTAGTGGGAGCTAGCTGCTGAGTGGTGCCTTCACACATTTGTCTCTTGTGATTGGCCAATTAGATGTACTTAGCTAGCTGCTAGTAGTGCACAACTGCTTCTTCAGCAAAGGATACCAAGATGATGAAGCAAATCTGATAATAGAAGTAAATTGGAAAGTTGTTTAAAATTGTCTGTTCTATCCAAATCATGAAATCCCTTATGTACTAGGATATAAAAAATGTATGAACCCCCCAACTGTATAAATTTTCGCCGGACAGTCCCGATTTCAGGGGTCTGTCCCGCTGTCCCTGGTTGCTAGCCATCTGTCCTGCATTGCCCCATGCATTTAAAAAAATATATATATATATATATTTTTAAATTCTATTGGGCCCATACTCTATTCTATTGGGCCAATACCTGTTAGATTCCCTGTGTAAAAGGAATGGTGTGTGGGTTAAGCAGGAGTAGGAAGGCTATATACCCTCTGTCCTCAGGTAATGGTGACCTCTCTAACCTACCTCTGGTAGTGATGACGTCTAACCCCTGGTGATAATACTAGCATTCCTTCAGTTTTATATGATGAGCAGTGCTAACACCAGGGTAAGGAACCGTGGCAGCCTCAGACTGCCAGCTAATGTGCTTGCCAACCTCAGGACCCCATACAATGAATTAGATACCCATATATGATGTAGTGTGTGTGTCTATCTCTATCTATAAGTGTGTGTTTCTGTATGTATGTATAAGTTTATGCTATGTAGTGTGTGTATCTGCATATATAAGTGTAAGCTATGTAGTGTGTGTGTGTGTGTGTATCTGTATGTATAAGTGTGTGTGTGTGTGTATCTGCATGTATAAGTGTATGCTGTGTAGTGTGTATCTGTATGTATAAGTGTAAGCTATGTAGTGTGTGTGTATCTGCATGTATAAGTGTATACTGTGTAGTGTGTGTGTATCTGTATGTATAAGTGTAAGCTATGTAGTGTGTGTGTATCTGCATGTATAAGTGTAAACTATGTAGTGTGTATATCTGCAGGTATAAGTGTTAGCTATGTAGTGTGTATCTGTATGTATAAGTGTAAGCTGTGTAGTGTGTGTGTGTGTATCTGCATGTATAAATGTATGCTGTGTAGTGTGTGTGTATCTGCATGTATAAGTGTAAGCTATGTAGTGTGTGTGTATCTGCATGTATAAGTGTAAGCTATGTAGTGTGTGTATCTGCATGTATAAGTGAAAGCTATGTAGTGTGTGTATCTGCAGGTATAAGTGTAAGCTATGTAGTGTGTGTATCTGCAGGTATAAGTGTAAGCTGTGTAACATAGAATTTGACGGTAGATAAGAACCAAAAAGGCCCATCAAGTCTACCCATATTACATGTTACTTTTTCCTTAGGCTAGTCTTATGCATGTCCCAGGCCTTTTTAAATTCCTTTACAGTCTTTGTGTTTCCCACCTCAAATGGAAGTTTATTCCATGAATCCACCACCCTTTCTGTAAAAAAATGCTTACTCAAATTTCTCCTGAATCTGCTACCCTCTAACTTTAGATTGTGACCCCTTGTTTTGGCATTTATTTTTTTGTGAAAAATGCTTTCAGCTTCTATTTTATTAAGTCCCTTCATATATTTGAAGGTTTCTATCATGTCACCTCTTTCCCTTCTATTCTCTAAACTATACATATTTAGATCATAGAGTCTTTCTTTGTACGTTTTATATTTTAGACCATGTACCATTTTAGTAGCCCTCCTTTGGACAGCTTCTAGTTTATTTATATCTTTCTGAAGATATGGTCTCCAGAACTGTACACAGTATTCCATATTTGGTCTAACTAATGATCTGTAAAGTGGCAAAAGAACCTTGCTATTTCTGCTACTAAAACCTCTTCCAATGCAACCAAGCATTTGACTGGCCTTGTTGGCTGCACTGCGGCATTGTGTACCAAATTTAAAATCATCTGAAATAATAATTCCCAAATCCCTTTCTTCTTAAATTACAGTCAGTAATGTACCATTGAGACTATAATTGGCCTTTGGGTTTTTGGATCCTTTATGCATAATTTTGCTCTTGGAAATATATAATTTCAGATCCCATTTATTTGACCAGTCCTCTAGTTTATTAATATCACAGTTCATTTGATCAACTCCTCCTGGAACATCTACCCTGTTACAAATTTTTGTATCATCAGCAAACAAGCAAACCTTCCCCTTAAGCCCACTTCCAATATCACTTATGAACATGTTAAACAAAACAGGCCCAAGAACTGACCCTTGGGGAACACCACTAGTAACTGATGCCTCATTTGAATGTACTCCATTAATTGAAACCCTCTGTCGTCTATCTTTAAGCCAGCATTCTACCCACTTAACAATCTTAGCATCTATTCCAAGGCAATACATTTTGTGAATAAGTTTGTTGTGTGGGACGGTGTCAAATGCTTTGCCAAAGTCTAGATATGCAACATCTACGGCTCCTCCCTGGTCTATTATTTTAGTTACATGGTCAAAGAAATCAATTAGATTAGTCAGGCATGATCTTCCAGCAGTGAAACCATGCTGTCCTTTGTCTTCTAAGTTGTTTGTCTGAATGAAAGATACAAGTCTTTCCTTTAAAAGAGTTTCCATTAATTTCCCTGCAATTAAGGTCAAACTGACTGGCCTATAGTTAGCAAAATCTTCCCTACTACCCTTTTTATGAAGAGGGACTACATTGGCAATTTTCCAGTCTTTTGGAACAACTCCTGTTAGAAGTGACTGATTAAATAAATCAGCTAATGGAGTAGCTATTACGGATCGAAGTTCTCTTAGAACCCTTGGATGAATATTATCTGGACCCACATACTTATTAACTTTTATTTTTGATAAAGCCCTTGAAACCTCTTCCTCTGTAAAACGAAAAGTACTACTCACATTATTATTTACAGTAACATCCCTTAATAGAATCTCACAATCTTTACCGTCTGTTGTAAAGACTGAACAAAAGTAATCATTTAAACAGTTTGCTATTTGTTTATCTTCTTCCACTACTCTATCCTCATTCTTGAGTCTAACTATCCCTCTGTTAGTTTTTCTCTTTTCATTGATATATCTAAAGAAGGTTTTGTCACCGTTTTTTACAGATTGTGCTATTTTCTCTTCTGCATCAGCTTTAGCCTTTCTGATTAACTGCTTTGTCATCTTTTGATGGGTTCTCAATTTTTCTTTATCCTTTTCTGAGCCAGTGAGTTTGAATTTTTTATAGACTGTCTTTTTTTGTCTTAACTGCATGTGCTATCCATACAGTGGAAACCAACCTATAGGTTTGTTACAGTGGATGTATCCTCATTGTATACCTCTATCCCTCATCATTTGGGGCTGGACTCTATTTCAAACATTCTGGATAGAATGTCAAATTATTCTAAGGATCATACACATTTTCTTATATGTGTCATTGATTTTTTGTTTTCTCACAATTATTTTTTGTTTGAGGGATCTTATTATCTGCAGAGACGTGGAACAGCTATGGGGGCTAAATTTGCCCCCTCCTACGCTAATCTCTATATGGGATGGTGGGAGCTGTTCCACGTCTATGCAGATAGTAATCCCTTTCGAAAACATATAGTTTACTTTGGTCGCTATATCTATGATTTATTATTTATTTGGGATGGAGATGAGGAGTCAGTACACTCCTTTTTCAATTATCTTAACTGTAATAAGTTCAATTTATCCTTTGTGGGTGTTCAGGATTCCCGGAAAATACAGTTTCTAGACATAGAATTAACAGTAGAAGGAGATAGGATTGTTACTAACCTGTACAGAAAACTCACAAGTGGGAATACAATTCTTAATTACAAATCATGCCATCCGAAACATGTACTAAACGCAATCCCTAAAAGTCAATTTATCCGGACTAAACGGATTTGTTCTAGTGAGACTCTGTATCAACAGCAGAGTCAGGAACTACATAATAGACTTCTCGAAAGAGGGTATAGTGATACACTTCTAAAAACAACAAAAAAAAATAGTGGATGCCATCCCACGGGATGATCGACTTATTTATAAAAAGAAAGAAAGGGAAAGGAATGCAAAGGACATCTCAAATAATATTATTTTCAGTACCCCTTATAGTCTTGAGTTTAAACAAATTTGTGGTATCATTCGTGAATGCCTACCGATACTTCATACTGATCCGATATTAGAGAAAATAGTCACAGAAGGTGTAAAATTTGTGCCTAGGAAAGCCATGAGTATAAGAGACTATGTGGCACCCTCTTTTTTGCCGGAAAGAAAATCCCAAACTTGGTTGAAACCTAGGATGTTTTTTTTTAGATGTAGAGCTACTCAGTGCAAAACCTGTGACTATGTGACTGAGGGAGATACTTTTGTATTACATAGCACTAACAAGGAGTAGAAAATTAAATACAGGTTAAATTGCAACTCAACACATGTAGTCTATCTCATGACATGCAGAGAGTGTAATATTCAATATTTGGGGAAAACTAAGAGAAGGTTAAGAGATTGTGTCTTAGAACACATCAGGGACATTGATGACCCAGAGGTGTTCACCTCTGTGGCCACACATTTCAAATTTGAACACATGGGAGATTCTACTTTAGCAAGTTTCCAAGCTAATGATCATGTACCATTTTCAAAAAGAGGAGGGGATAGAGAATATGGTTTAAGTAAAAAGGAGGTAAGATGGATATTTTACCTCAATACCAGACTCCCTTTAGGTTTAAATGTTGAAGCAGATGTTAATCTCTTCGTATAAAGAATTAATATTAGGGTTATATACTATTTGAGGGAATATTTAGATATTGGAACATTAGTTTACTTTATTTAAATAATTATATTCTTCCCATTTAGTTTCTAAACCTTAACCTCTAGTTCAGTTGGCTATGTCTAATGATCATAAGTAATCTATTCTATATACAATATTCAATATGTTTGTAGCAGCCTTTTTCAGCAACATTTGATATCTATTAGGCATTTTAGTCTTTATGCCTTGTATTACTTATGGTATTATGTACAATTTTTATATTTCTCTGTTGGGTAGGCACGGATTGAACTAACAGTGTATTAAGCAAAATTAATCTCATTATAAGGTATTTTCCTAATAAGCAACTGAGAGCAATTTTATTACAATTTGTTCATACATTTTATAAATTCCAGTATAAACCTTGTCCATATTGGTGGTGGTGGTGATTATGGGTAAACAAAGGATACTATACAAGTACAAGTTTATCTACTTATCATATTTCTTGTGACTGTCATTTTCGTTTTCTTGAAATATATACTGCAGTCTCTATACTTTTGGTTGCTCGTAGTCACTTCCATTACAATATATGAATATGTAATATATAATAAGTGTATGTGTATGTGTATTTTGGTATTTTTTCTTGTATATATTTTTATGGATAAGGTTCAGCATAGAATTCAATACAACCCCTGTGTCCTGTAATCATAGGTCTATATTTAGGGCAATATATTATTAATCATTCTATTGAATTGTTGGTATATAGGTGTTTCATATGCAATTATGTGTACCTTTAAATAGACCTTAGGCAGCTATAACCTGTCATGCAGTGATCAAGTGCGGAGAACCCGCATGAAACGCGTCTGCTCGTTGCTGCCTTTTTTGTGACCATTACTATGTTGCTTTAATGGTCATAAGCTTTTGTCCGATTTTTTATTTTAGTGCACTGTCTGTATAATAAACTTGTTGCATATTTTACCCTTTTTGCCATTTGAAGTCTTTCTTCGGTTAGCCGGAACCTTTCTGCTTGCATGTGCTACTTCTCTTGAAAACCATATTGGTTTTCTTTTTCTTTTACTTTTACAAACAAGCCTAATACAGTGTTTAGTTGCATCTAGAATAGCATTTTTAAAATATTCCCACTGTTCTTGTACTCCTGTAATCTGTGCCATCCCTTTTAGGGATTTATCAAGGTATCTGCCCATGTAAGAAAAATCAGTTGATCTAAAGTCTAAGACTTTTGTTTTACTATGGTTGCTCAGTACCTTTGCCTGAATATTAAACCATACAGACTGATGATCACTAGAGCCTAAGTTCTCACCCACAGACACCTCAGATACTATATCACTGTTTGTAAGTACTAAATCAAATATAGTTCCTTTACGTGTTGGTTCTTTTACTAGTTGCTCAAGAGATTCCCCTTGTAAAGATTCCAGGATATATTTACTTCTAGTTGATTTGGCAACAGATACTTACCAGTCTACATCAGGCATATTAAAGTCCCCCACTATAATAACATTGCCCTTCATTGTAATTTTGGCTATTTCATCAATGAATAAATTGTCTGATGCTTCATCCTGTAATGGTGGTCTGTATACTACTCCTGTTCTAAACACCTGTTTCCCTTCAGTTTCTATAGTTACCCAAACACTTTCTACATTGTCATTTTTTTCTACATTTTCAGTTATTTTTTTATTTTATTTTAGTACAGAGCAACTCCGCCCCTTTTTTTCCTACTCTATTTTTTTTAAACAAGATGTAACCAGGTATGACTGTTTCCCAGTCGTGAGAGTCATCGTACCATGTCTCTGTTATAGCTACTAAATCCAATTTATCTTGAATCATTATTGCAGTAAGTGTAGGTAATTTACTTACTAAACTGCGAGCATTTGTGCACGTTGCACATAGAATATTTCTAGAATTCACAAATCCTTTTGCATGGTCAATACAACCCCTGCCTACATTATTCAAAGTCTTATTCCTAAAAGTAATGTTTTTTTCTTAAATAAACAAGAATCTAAAATTTGGTTGACTGTCTTGGCATGTTCTGGGGGACAGATGGGTATATTAACTCTGTCCCCCTTCATTAATTTAAATTGCTACTAATAAAGTGGTTAAATTCTTTACTCAATACTCCTGTCCCTTTAATATCCAGATGCAAACCATCCTTCGTATACAAGCTGCTATCAAGCCAAACAGGGCTAACAAAACCATATCTTCTCTCCCTACACCACCTCTCTAACCAAGAGTTAAATTCTATAATACGCTGCATTCTTCCTGTCCATACACAGGTAAAACAGCAGAAAAGGACACAGATGCAGCCACATGATCTAAACAACTTCCTAGTTTAAAAAACTCCTTTTGCACAGCAACAACATCATTTCTAGCCAGATCATTAGTACCTAGGTGAACAATAACATCTAACTCACTGGCTTTTCTAGCTGCCTTAACAATTCTTGAAATACGATTTAAATGATCTCTGTGAGCGGTAGAACCTGGAAGACATCTAACCTCTCTCAAGTCTCCTTTATCATCATCTATCTGTACAGTTCTTAAAATGGAGTCACCTATTAACAAGGTATTACAGAAATTTACATTTTCAGATCTTACCTTGGATTTCTTGTTTGCAGATTCAGACACCAGAAACTCAGACCTCCCTGTTACACTGTCAGAAGTACTAGCAGTTGTGCTCTCTTCTTCACAGATGCCAGCAGTAATAGCAGCATAAGAGTTTTTAAAAGGCAGATGATTAGAAGTATCCCTTTGTTCTACTGTTCTTACCCTTCCTGTGCCAACATTTGTCCATCTCTTTTTTCTTAGTCTCTGGGGTAGAGGTGCAGCGTAGTGTGTGTGTGTGTATCTGCATGCATAAGTGTATACTGTTTAGTGTGTGTGTATCTGCATGTATAAGTGTAAGCTATGTAGTGTGTGTGTATCTGCATGCATAAGTGTATGCTGTGTAGTGTGTGTGTATCTGCATGTATAAGTGTAAGCTATGTAGTGTGTGTGTATCTGCATGTATAAATGTAAGCTATGTAGTGTGTGTATCTGCAGGTATAAGTGTAAGCTATGTAGTGTGTGTGTGTGTCTGCCTGTATAAGTGTATGCTATGTAGTGTGTGTGTGTGTATCTGTCTGTATAAGTGTATGCTATGTAGTGTGTGTGTGTATCTGTCTGTATAAGTGTATGCTATGTAGTGTGTGTGTGTGTATCTGTCTGTATAAGTGTATGCTATGTAGTGTGTGTGTGTATCTGCCTGTATAAGTGTATGCTATGTAGTGTGTGTGTGTGTATCTGTCTGTATAAGTGTATGCTATGTAGTGTGTGTGTGTATCTGTCTGTATAAGTGTATGCTATGTAGTGTGTGTGTATCTGCATGTGTAACTGTATGCTATGTAGTGTGTGTGTATCTGTCTGTATAAGTGTATGCTATGTAGTGTGTGTGTATGTATCTGCATGTATAAGTATAAGCTATGTAGTTTGTGTTTCTGCACGTATAAGTGTAAGCTATGTGTGTGTATCTGCATGTATAAGTGTAAGCTATGTAGTGTGTGTGTATCTGCCTGTATAAGTGTATGCTATGTAGTGTGTGTGTGTGTGTATCTGTCTGTATAAGTGTATGCTGTGTAGTGTGTGTGTGTGTATCTGTCTGTGTAAGTGTATGCTATGTAGTGTGTGTGTGTATCTACCTGTATAAGTGTATGCTATGTAGTGTGTGTGTGTGTATCTGTCTGTATAAGTGTATGCTATGTAGTGTGTGTGTGTATCTGTCTGTATAAGTGTATGCTATGTAGTGTGTGTGTATCTGCATGTGTAACTGTATGCTATGTAGTGTGTGTGTATCTGTCTGTATAAGTGTATGCTATGTAGTGTGTGTGTGTATCTGTCTGTATAAGTGTATGCTGTGTAGTGTGTGTGTGTATCTGTCTGTGTAAGTGTATGCTATGTAGTGTGTGTGTATCTGCATGTGTAAGTGTATGCTATGTAGTGTGTGTGTATCTGTCTGTATAAGTGTATGCTATGTAGTGTGTGTGTGTATCTGCATATATAAGTGTATGCTATGTAGTGTGTGTGTGTATCTGCATGTGGAAGTGTATGCTATGTAGTGTGTGTTTCTGTGTATTTGAGTGTGTGTACGTGTATATGTGTAGCTTGTGTTACTGTGCATATTTGCTAACTTTAAAGGCCAGAATCTAGAATATTAATGGGGAATACAGAGAGCAGTTTTGAAGAATCTATTATTAAATGTCCGATTAAGATAAAAATAGCACTGCCTCTGCAAAGGCTAATAAAATACAGAGCTCACATAGCTATACCAGTGGTTTGAGCTTGTGTTTGATTTGCTGCCTAAGAGTATTAAAAGATATGACTTTTTTAGAATTTTATTTACATTACTTTGGTTTTAAGATTTTTTTAAGCCCCATCCCGGCTCCTGCCCACCACATATCACACTTTTGCCACGGGTGGGACAGCTGTCCCTCTTTTGAATTTTGAAATGTTGGGATTTATTTACTGCCCCTTTAAGACAGATATATTTGCATTTGAGGAAATAATTTCAGCGTTCCTTTAACAGTGCCTCCCTACATACCAAAGCAAATTGCAGCTTTTGTCCCCGCCTTTTATTTAGTTTGAGATTCACATACTTGTCTTTGAGCTGATCCAGAAAGGGAAGTGGAATCAGATTTCCAACTGTACACTTTTACTCGGAGGCCATTCTGTAAGTATTAGGCACGATTTTAGAGCTATTATCTTAGTGTATAAATAGAATATAAATACTATTTGTATAGTTGCTGAAATACACGCTGGTTGTAACATTGCTCATGGAAAGAATATACAAAACCACTTACAGTTCATAAAAAAACGCTGTTTTAGATTTCAGTTTTGAATTAGTACAATATTAAAAGATAAGATCATTTGTGACTTAACTAATGTGTACTGAATTCAGCCTTTAAACAGGATGCAATGGATCAAATGTTTGTATTTTTCTTTTATTTATTTGAAAAAACAACAACAACAAGAAACAGCTTTATAGAAGGAATAAGACAATTGCAATATTTGGAAAATAGCAAAAGAACTTCTGTATAAATGAATTAGAATTCTTGAGATAGTTAGAAATAAAATATTAATGTAGATATATTAAACAAAATTAACCTTTTAACGCCGTTATGCCGTTCTATTCCGTCATATTTACACTGGGCTTTAAAGCCGTTATGACGGAATAGAACGTCATAACGAACGGCTGTCCTGAAGCCTTCTGTGCTTCAAGGACTTGATCGTGGTCTGGAGGGCGTTCCTAGGGTTGTAGGGACGCCCCCCAGATGCGATCCAATAATTGAAATCTCGCGATCGTATCCACGATCGCGTAGTTTCAATTTGTCTACATCGGAACAGGTGTTCCGATGTAGACACTTTAACCCTGTCACAAAAGGGTTAAATTATAATAAATTGACTATTATAGTATTTTGCTAAGTGTTTCAATATTAAATCTTGCTGAATTCTTTCTTCATTGTAAATAGGATCACATTTATACTTCTAATACCCTGGACTAATTAAGTCAGCAATAGTTTTAAAGAGAAAGTAAAATATTTTTCTTTGTTGCATCTAAAAATCTATTGCAGTTTTGTTTGATTGATGTTTCTGTGAAGAGCACAAATGCTTTGCTTGGGAGGTGTGTCATAGTCAACCAATATAGCGGTAGGAGAGTTCCTTATCAGCCAGTGAACTTATTTCCCATTCAACAGCTGTGCATTTCCTGTTAGTTTTAAAAAAAATCTACATTATTAGCTATATTTTAACCCTTTTAGTTCAGCTACATATTTTTATCATGTTTAAAGAACATTATTTCACATGCATAATATACCATTTGTTAGCTTAATTTCCTTTTAACACATGAACCATTGTGACAACCCTGGTGTATCAGATTTACTTGCTGCGCCATTCAATTACACATCTAACAATTAAAGGGACAGTAAACAACTTGAGATTTTTATATAAATATATAGTTATGTGTAACAAAACAACTTTGCAATATATTTGTATTCATTTCCCCCCCCTTTTCACTGTATTTAGCTCTGAAAACAGCAATTTCTAATTCTCATACCTTCAAATGCACCTACTGAATTATCAAGGCTAACCCTGATGCCTGAGGAAACGGCGATTTTATAGCCGAGAAACGTGTTGCATTAGGGGGGCTACATGTTTATGCCCTCCTATCACTTGAAGCTTTTGTTTTTATGTCAGTTTTAATAAACCTTGTGTTTTACATAAGCCAAGTGTTAGCACCTTACTTCTATCCCTATCGCTCTTTGGGGCGAACTGCATTCAGTACTCCATCTGGTGTTCTTTAGTGTTACCTGCTGCCTGGGTTAGCTGATGCACCCTGAGTTATTAGCCTGCTACCACAAGCACACAAGGTGCTTCAGCTAAATGTGAGTATCCATTTGGCTATTTATTCAGTGTGGGATTTGTTACATCTCTGATCTACACATGAGGCGCCCCTTTGTCTTTTGTATCCAAATGGTGGAGTTATGTGGAGTCTGCACTTACACTTTTAAAGAAACACTAAAGTCAACATCATACTTTCATAATTCACAGAGCACAATAAAAACAACTTTCCATCTTATTTTCTTTATGTGCACACTTTCTGAGGCCCAAGCAACTACTTAGTATGTTAACAGTATATACGTATATGCATTTTTTGATTGGCTATTGGCTGTGAAATGATACAGGAGGTGGGAAAACTGGTGGTTAATTAATGGGTCTACAGGAATTGGAATGCCCACCATATTAAAAATAAAATTACAGGAAAAAAAGACACAACATAAATAATGAAAACATATGGTCCAATTCCTGGTAAGACCTCACCTTGAGTGTGGAGTGCAGTTCTGGGGACAATTGCAAAAAAAGATATTGCAGAACTAGAAAGAGTTCAGAGAAGGGCCGCAAAGCTAATAAGAGGAATGGAGAACCCCTTAAGGACCAGCGACGTACCCTGTATGTCACTGGCCTTTTTTTGGGACTTGATTGTTTTATAGCGCGGTCTTGCCACCAGCGTTGAGACTGCTCTATTCCACAAAGCCTGCTGGAGGGAGTGCATTAATAGCGTATTCTTGCTAGACTTGTGCTATTATGTCCTGAAAAAACCCTTAATGACCAGTGACATACAGGGTACATTGTGGTCATTAAGGGGTTAAGCTTTGAGGAGAGGCTAGTCAAGCTGGGTCTGTTTTCTCTGTAAAAAAGGTGCTTGAGAGGGGACATCATTACTTTATATAAATATATTCAAGGCCCATATACAGAGATGGCAGAAGCTCTGTTTATTCCAAGATTATTGGAAATTTTAGGTCACAATTTAAGGTTGGAGGAAAGGAGATTTAATCTCCTGCAACTCATTACCAAAGGAGGTAGTCACTGCCAATACCCTAGATACATTTAAAATGGTTTGAATACATTTCTGGCTAGAAACAAAATTCATGAATATGAATGATTGTATTAAATGGGTCACCTTTTAGTGAGATTAATTAAAGATCAACCGGAGCTTTTTTGTAAGTATATTAGATTTGTATAGGTTGAACTCGATGGACTTCAGTCTTTTTTCAACCTCATCTACAACTTACAGTACTATGTTACATATAATTAAACATTTTATAATGCAATCTTAAACTGTTTAATGTCCCTTTAATGCAATATACATACTTCTCAACTGTCCTGGATCTTGTGGGATTCTCAAAGCCAGGAAAATGGTTTGGTTTTGAAGTCCCAGCTCTGTCGAGGATGCATCCAACTTTGCCCGGCTGTCACATATTATGCGGCCACACCCATGTGAGGGGCAAGAAGGGCTACTATTCTTTCCTCCCAGACATATTTCTGTTACAATGTTTCCTTTTGAAAACACTCAGTATTATTTTATTTTTTTTATAGGTTAACTATCTATTAGAATTTCTGTTTACTATGAAAATTCCTCTAAAAACCAGCTACATTCCTGTCTACATTACACAGAAATTGTATTCTAGACATTTCTGCAAGTTTCAAAGGCGTCTTACACCTCAGAACTTTACAGACTACGAAGACATAAAGCTGAGCTACAAGCCCAAAGTGCCAGAATACTTTAACTTTGCAAGTGATATCTTAGATAGATGGACTGCAGTTGAAAAGGTATTTTTTTCATCACTTTGCTTCTATGTAAAATCATATCTAACTGAAAAAGTCAAATTGTTGCTTGGACTTCACACAATTGCAATGTCATCTACAACAAACGTGTGGCTTTAAAATGTTCATGGTCATCATGTAGATTCTTCAGAATAATAATATTAGAAATTGCAACCAATACCGAAACATAGAGATCAGATTAAGATTAAGAACCACAAGGCCCATCAAACCTGACAACAGTTTCTTCCAGTGTAAGCTTAGACAGTAAGGTTATTAAAGGGACAGTCAACACCAGAATTGTTGTTGTTTAAAAAGATAGATAATCCCTTTATTACCCATTCCCCAGTTTTGCGTAACCAACACAGTTAAAATAATACATGTTTTACCTCTGTAATTACCTTGTATCTAAGCTTCTTCTGACTGCCCCCTTATTTCAGTTCTTTTGACAGACTTGCATTTTAGCCAATTAGTGCTCACTCCTAGGTCACTTCACGTGCATGAGCTCAATGTTATCTATATGAAACACATGAACTAATACCCTCTAGTGGTCAAAATGCATTCAGATTAGAGGCAATCTTTAAGGTTAATTGCCCAAAAAATATTTATCTTAGTTAATGCAACTGAAATTTCACTACAAATTACATTCATTATTTTTTTGCTTGCTTTTTGCTGCAAAGTACCTTGCCTTTTGTAAAAAATTGTGCTTGCTCCCTACAGAGGTTGCAAATCAAATTATATTACCCAAGTGTGCTGTTTTACAGGAAAAAATAACACATTTAAATAATTAGTCGTCTTTTGTATGCATGATATACATTTTTAGAGTTTAAAGTAATTTTGAGTATGCAGTAAGCACTTACAGCTAACCTGGGGAAATGGAAAAAGTCTATCTAGCAAATAAATAGCAAGTAAATCCACTCTCTCATCCTTTCCCGCCTCAACTGCTGCAACTCTGTCCTCTCTGGTCTCCTTAACTGCCGCCTAGCTCCTTTACAATCCATAATGAATGCCTCTGCCAGGCTCATCTTCCTTACACGTTGCTCTTCATCTGCTGCACCTCTCTGCCAATCCCTTCACTGGCTTCCTCTTGCCTCCAGGATTAAATTCTGACTCTGACATACAAAGCCCTAAACTGCACTGCTCCCCCTCTAAATCTCAGACTTTGTCTCCAGATATTTTCCCTCCCGTCCCCTTCGCTCTGCTCATAACTTCCTACTCTCCTCCTCTCTTGTTATCTCCTCACACTCCCGTTTACAGGACTTCTCCAGACTGGCTCCCATCTTATGGAACTCTCAGCCTCGCTCTACAAGACTCCCCCCTAGTTTTGAAAGCTTCAAGCGCTCCCTAAAGACTCTACTGTTCAGGGATGCATACAACCTACACTAACCTTTCCTAACACCTTTGCTATCCCCGTGAACCCCTTAGCATGTAAGCCTATGAGCCCAGCTGTTTGTAGATCACCTTCATAAGAGCTGACTACAACAGTGCGACTCTCGAGTCGGCAGGATCATTTGATCAATATAAATGTTATCTTGTATACGCCTATGTTTATAACGCTGCAGAATCTGTTGGAGCTCTACAAATACCTGATAATAAAAATTAATTACAAGAATAGCAGAAACAATAAATAATGAATGTAGACCACAGTTATTTATATTTTTTAAGTGATTTAATGGTTAAAATTGAAATGTGTATGAGTAAATTCCATTTTTGAACAGAAGTATTTTCACAATACATTTGAATTGCAAAAATGTTTCTTGTAAATGATATTACTGTTTCATGGGCATATGTACATATGCTGTGATCCACTATGAACCTGCTTTCCAGCAATGCTTTCACTCAGAGAGCCAAAGCTAACTTGTATGACACAATACACACCATAACCATCTCTATGAGCAGGCAGAGTCTTTGAAAGCTAGTGTCACGGGCACACACAGCATATGTACATATGAGTGATTAAAGGGCCAATATAGTTATAAAATGATATGCGCTAATTCATTAGAGCACGTCATTTTGTCACTAGCAATGCTGCAAATCAATCTATTTAATGACCCAGCTGTGGCAACTAAAGATGATGATTGAATCAGCGGACATGAAACCCAACATTTTTCTTTTATGATTCAGATAGAACATATAATTCCAATGTATTTCTTTTATCAAATTTGCTGTGTTCTCATGGTATTCTTTGTTAAAGAGAATATCTGCAAAGTGTATAACATTGTTAAAAGTATTTATTCAAAACTGTGGCTATATAGTGCCCCAAACACGGGCATACTCTTGAGCCTACCTACCTGGTTTTCAACAAAGGATACCAAGAGAACAAAGTTAAATTGATAAAAGAAGTAAAGAGGAAACTTTCTTCAAATTGTATGCCCTATCTCAATCAGATAGGAATAATTTGGGGTTCCATGTCCCTTTAAGATTTTTTTGCATTAAGATAAATTGTATTATATTTGATAAACTCTTTTTTTAATGCCTAGATGAGTCATTGTAAAAATAATTAATACTTGGCAGTTCAATTATTGTATCCCCAGGAATCTGGCAGCTCAAATCCAGCTCTCTGGTGGTTAGGAGATGAAGAAAGTGAAGTCAAGTGGAGCTTTGAGGAGCTGGGGTTTCTCTCCAGGAAAGTCGCAAACATACTTACAGATGCCTGCGGCTTAAAACCAGGCGACAGAGTTATTGTGATTCTACCTCGTGTGCCAGAATGGTGGTTGCTAAATGTAGCGTGTATAAGAGCAGGTTAGTAGGTCTTAGTTTCATACTTTCCCAACATTTCCTGGGTAGAGAGGTATGGCTTCCTGGGTAGGGAGGTATGGCTTCCTGGGTAGGGAGGTATGGCTTCCTGGGTAGGGAGGTATGGCTTCCTGGGTAGGGAGGTATGGCTTCCTGGGATTGGAGGAATGGCTTCCTGGGTAGGGAGGTAAGGGGGGCTTGTTGGAGATGACATAGTGGTGTTTAGTGGGCAAAGCCATGTCAGGCATTGGGGTGGTGGTGTGCTTTGGGGGCGTGACTTGGGCTAAGTTGCTGTGTTTAAATGGTGTAGATGTGCAATCCCTGTAGACCTCCCAACAGCATCACAATGCCGCAAGATCCTGGATGGTTGGAAGGTATGGAGGTTAATTAAATCATCCCATCTATAAAATGGCTGGATTGAAATATTATATGACATGTTCTTTACTAGAGCATAGAACACCCACCTTTTCTGTCGTGCATTTAGAAAAGCAGATTTAGTTATAAAATATTTCTTTGACTTTTTAAAAATATTTTTTATTGATAAGAAGTACAAACATATTTTCAACAGTGACAAAGGTAAAAAGCACAATTAAACAACATATCTATGGACCCTTATCATAATATTATTTGAAGCATTTTTGTGTATAAATTACAATGGCATGTTTCCAGGAAAACTTTAAAATGTTTTAAAGGGCCACTAAACCCAAAATCTTTCTTTCATGATTCAGATAGAGAATAGAAATTTAAACAACATTACAATTTACTTCTATTATTTATTTTGCTAATTTTTTTTAGATATCCTTAGTTGAAGAAAAAGAAATGCACATGGTGAGCCAATCACATAAGGCTTCTATGTGCAGCAACCAATCAGCAGCTCCTGAGCATATCTAGATATGATTTTCAGAAAAGAATATCAAGAGAATAAAACAAATTAGATAGATGTTTAAAATTGCATTCTCTTTCTAAATCATGAAAGAAAAAGTGTGGGTGTCATGTCCCTTTAAGTTTGCGAGAAACCTATAGGTACCATTCCCATCACCCATCAATTAATATATTATATAATATAATAATATATTATATTATACTAAATTATATTATATTATGGCCTAGATTACGAGTGCAGCACAAAATTGTGCTTTCTCGAGTACGATAATTGCTCTACACTCAGTAATACCGGCGCATTCTTACCTGGAAGCGCTGCACTCATGAGCACGCTTCTATAGGCTCCAATGGGAGCCTCGTTCAGATGCTGTGAGACGCGGCTAAGAACCTAGTGCAGGGGGTAGGTCTTGCATCGATGGACAGTAAAGTTGAAATATATATTTTTTATATACATATATATTTGTGTGTTTATAGTGGTATATACATATTAACACATAAATATGTGTATATAAGCATATACATAAATGTTTACAGTATAAACACAGTCCCCTTAGACCGCTATGTAAAGACACTTTTCAGTGCTGTTTTTTTTTCTAACTACTCTACATCCCCTCACTTTAACCCCTTATTACAGCTTTGTGCAGTTATTTTTAATTTTAAAAAATGATCATATTTTTTTTGTTAATAAATTAACTGTACAATTTATTTTGGGGGACTTTTTTCAGTAACTAGAGATCTGATCACTGGTTAATGAATTCTAGCGCAAAGTGGTACAGCAAGCTTGCGGAAGCATTAAACAGCCACTTGCAATGGCTGGTTATTTAACATACGCTCGTAAACGGGCAAATTTGCCCCTTTACGAGCGACCGTTCAAATAGCGCTTCACTTGTAATCTAGCCCAATATTGGCACTTAAGTTACTGGTACTGGCACTTTCTCTCCTGTCTAGAGATATATGCATTCTTCTTTATTAAAGGGATCGTAAACCCCAAAATTTTCTTTTATGAATCAGATAGAACATACAATTGTAAACAACTTTCCAATTTAATTCTATTATCAAATGTTCTTCATTCTCTTTTTATCTATTGCTGAAGGGACAGCATTGCACTACTGACAGGAAGCTGAAAATATCTATTTAGCCAATCACAAGAGACAAATGTGTGCAGGTGTTCTGTCGAGAACTCCAATTCCTCGAAAACTCCAATCTGACGTCACTTCTGGTAAGTCTTCTATGTTAATATCTGTTTTGCTTCTGTCTGGGGGGCGCACCGCCGATCCTCTGGCATACACCCCAAGTAAACCTTGGGGAATGAGGTTTACCCGGGGGGCTTGAACCCTCCAGGCAGAGGCAAAATAGATAGTGTAGATAGGCGATTACAGTGTCTATCTGATTGGTTGTGAGTCCTGTCACTCACTCTATTTGGACCAATCAGATGTATGGATTCACCGGAAGTGACGTCAGATTGGAGTTTTCGATGTATTGGAGTTCTCGATAGAGCACAGGCACCAATTAGCAGCAGCTCCCACTAGTGTATGATATGTGCGTATTGATTTTTTAACAAGGGATACTAAGAGAACGAAGCACATTTGAAAATAGAAGTGAATTTAAAAGTGTCTTAAAAGCGCATGCTCTATCCGAATCATGCAAGTTTAATTTTGACTTACCTATCCCTTTAACAGTGTTTCAAGTTATAAAGCTTTAAAATGTCATTTTAAGCACATCCTATGTTCACCTTGCAAGTTGTTACTAGATATATATATTTTTTTTATTTAAGGTTTACCACTGGCATTTTTATTTTTCTTATTTGTGAAAAATGTTGTTAGATAATATTAAGGTCTTACCCATAGCTCCCTATTATCCCAAAATTTGCAAAACATAATGAATTGTCTTTTTATCCCCACATCTGTTCTAAAGTTAAAAATATCAGATGTTTAAAGGTAAAAAATACCTGCAGAATGAATCAGATCTGTTGTGTGATGTTATTTATCATCTTTCAGGTTTGGTGCTGATCCCAGGGACAACACAACTCACAGCAAAAGACATTCTACAGCGGCTACAAACTTCAGAGTCTAAATGCATTATTACTAGCGAAGCGCTAGCACCAGCGGTGGACTCGGTTGCATCTCAGTCTCCATGTTTAAAGACTAAACTACTCATATCCGAAGGGACCCGGGAAGGCTGGTTGAATTATAACAAATTATTTAAGTAAGTAACTTTAAAAAAAAATTACAAAAACAAGTAAATTTTGTGTACTTTATTTGGTAAATACATATTAATAAAGTTTTGTTGTATGTATTTTAAGTATTAATAAAGTTTTGTTGTATGTATTTTAAGTATTAATAAAGTTTTGTTGTATGCATTTTAAAGGGATGCGAATGATAGCCACAGCTGTGTGAAGACGAAAAGTAAAGATCCTATGACAATCTATTTTACAAGTGGTACAACAGGCTTCCCAAAAATGACAGAGCACAGTCACTGCAGCTATGGGCTTGGGTTGACAGTGAATGGCAGGTAAGGCATAATACAGACCTGTCAAACTTTAGAAATATTTAGGTGGCCATGCAACGAAGTTGCAGGACAACCTATTGTTATTGTCAAGATTATTATTATTTTTTTTTTTATTATTATTATTATTATTATTATTCGGCCACTTATTCAAGTGCTTATAAAAACAACATCATAACTCAAAAACTCATGAAATTTGGCACTATGCTAAAGATCTATGCTGTGCATAATCCTATGCAAAATAAATCTCATAGGTCATGTGATCTAGCAGCCATATTGCTTTTTGCGACAAATTTCAACAACCGCTTGAAAATCTTCTTCTTCAGAACCGCTTATGTTACAGCTGTGAAACTTGCTGTGTGTACTGCTGTACTGACCTAGAATACAGTTTGTTCAAGAGAAGTGATTTAGTCACATGACCTAGCTGCCATTTTGAATTGTGCAAAAATCTTTAAACATCTTCTTCTCTGCAACTGCTAAGTGCAATGAAGCACAATTTTGCACATGTGCTCCTTGCAAGGTCCTCTACCAAGTTTGTTCAAACTGCGAATTTTCCATAATCAACATGGCTGCTATGAGCCATTCGCCTTTTTATCGCTGTTTAATTGCGTAAATTTGAACTTTATGCATTATGTTTACACTATTTAACTATATTACAGTGTAGCAGACACATGAGTACACATAGTCATGACCCCTAAAGGCAATATTGCAGTAAACATTCGCACTGCGCAGTCGCCTTCGTGAAATAAAACATTTGCAAATTTTCATAAAACTTCTGCAAATTGTAGAGGTCTATAGTGAGCATTAGTATGTGCAATTTGAAAGCCATACAATGCATAGCTTGGCGGCAATTTTGTTTCGTATGCGCGTTTTTTAAAAACTACAAAAATCTTCTTCTCCGAAACCGCTTATGGCACAGAGTTGAAATTTTGTTTATAGAGTTATCTTATGACTAACATTCAGATTTGTTCAAGAGAAGTTGATAGGTCATGTGGTTTGGCAGCCATTTTGAATTGTTCAAAAATGCTTAACGATATTTTTAAATTAATAATAAAACAAAAACCGTTTTACAAAAATGCTTTATTTTTGCCATGTTTATTGACATCTATAGTAAGAACAATTGTGCATAATATGGAGGCTGTATATAATATGATTAGGCAGCCATTTTGTTTTGCGCAAAAAATTTGAAAATCTATTTTCTCTGCAACCGCTTATGTTAGAACTGTGAAACTAGCTAAGTAGCCTTATATTGTGACCTAGAATCACAGTTGTTCATGTTAAAGGAAAAGGTCACAAGCTGTGGCAGCCAAATTGGTTTTACGCAAAACTTCGAAAATGTGTTTTCTTTGCAACCGCTTATGTTAAAGCTGTGAAATTTGCTGTAAAACAATATCTTATGACCTAGAGTTACATATGATCGTGATGAATGTATTGGTCATATGGCAGGGCAGCCATCTTGAAAAACGCAAAATTTTCGAAAATGTGTTTTTCTTCCAAATGCTAATGTTAGAATTTTAAAAATTTCTATAAAGCTTTATATTGTGACTTAGCTGCTTGTATGTCATTGCAATGTCGATGCGCATGGCCACCTCTATCGCTGCTTGCAGCTATATTTATTATTATTATTATTTTTTTTATTATTATTATTATTATTATTATTCCGCCACTTTTTCTATTGCCCATAACTTTTGAACTGCTAAAGCAAAGCTCTTGAAATCAGGTATGCTAATACAGCCTATTGCTCTGCTACATCTCATGCAATATTGAACTCATAGGTCATAAGGTTACGCAGCCATATTGCTTTTTGCGACAAATTTCGATAAACGCTTAATAATCTTTATCTCCAGAACTGCTAATGTTACAACTTTGAAACTTGCTGTGCTCAGTGCTGCTATGAACTAGATTTGCTATTGCTCAAAAGAAGTGCCTTGGTCACATGATGTAGCAGCCATCTTACATTTTGCGAAAATCTTTAAACATCTTCTTCTCTTAAACCGCTTAGTGCAATAAAGCGCAATTTTGCACATATGCTCCTTGCAAGGTCCTCTACCAAGTTTGTTAAAATTGCAATTTTTCCATAATCAACATGGCTGCTGTGAGACATTAACCTTTTTATTGCCATTTAATTGCGTAATTTTGCACTTTATACATTAGTTTTGCAATGTTTAACAATATTACAGTGTAATAGATACATGATTACACATAGTCATAACCCTTAAAGACAATATTGCAGTTAAAATTCGCATTGTGCAATCGCCTTCGTGAAATAAAACATTTGCAAATTTTCATGAAACTTCTGCAAATTGTAGAGGTCTATAGTGAGCATTAGTATGTGCAATTTGAAAGCCATACATTGCATAGCTTGGCGGCCATTTTGTTTCGTATGCGCCATTTTTACAAACTATAAACATCTTCTTCTCCGAAACCGCTTATGGGACAGACTTGAAATTTTGTTTATAGAGTTATCTTATGACTAACATTCAGATTTGTTCAAGAGAAGTTGATACGTCATGTGGTTTGGCAGCCATTTTGAATTGTTCAAAATTGCTTAACGATATTTTTAAACTAATAATAAAACAAAAACCGTTTTACAAAAATGCTTTATTTTTGCCATGTTTATTAACATCTATAGTGAACACTATTGTGCGTAATATGGAGGCTGTATATCTTACGATCGGGCAGCCATCTTGGTTTCCGCGAAAATTTCGAAAGTCTATTTTCTCTGCAACCGCTTATGTAAGAACTGTGAAATTTGCTGTACTGTCTTATATTGTGACATAGATTCACAATTGCTCATTAGGAGAGAATCAGTCACATGATGCGGCAGCAATATCGGTTTTATGTTTATCGTAATTATTTGTAATTCAATACTGCCTCTTTTGAGTCAATTGCTCACAAAACACAAATTACTTATGCTAAACTCTTGAAATCAGGTATGCTGATACAGCCTATTGCAATGCTTTATCTCATGCAATATTGAACTCATAGGTCATAAGGTTACGTTGCCATATTGTTTTTTTGCGACAAATTTTGAGAACTGCTTAATAATCTTTAGCTCTGGAACTGCTTATGTTGCAACTTTGAAACTTGCTGTGCTTAGTGCTGCTATGACCTAGATTTGCCATTGCTCAACAGAAGTGCCTTGGTCACATGATGTAGCAGCCATCTTGCATTTTGCGAAAATCTTAAAACATCTTCTTCTCTTAAATCGCTTAGTGCAATAAAGCGCAATTTTGCACATATGCTCCTAGCAAGGTCCTCTACCAAGTTTGTTAACATTGCGATTTTTCCATAATCAACATGGCTGCTGTGAGACATTAACCTTTTTATCGCCATTTAAAAGCGTAATTTTGCACTTTATACATTAGTTTTACAATATTTAACAATATTACAGTGTAATAGACACATGAATACACATAGTCATAACCCTCAAAGACAATATTGCAGTTAAAATTTGCAGTGCGCAGTCGCCTTCGTGAAATAAAACATTTGCAAATTTTCATGAAACTTCTGAAAATTGTAGAGGTCTATAGTGAGCATTAGTATATGCAATTTGAAAGCCATACATTGCATAGCTTGGTGGCCATTTTGATTCGTATGCACTGTTTTTAAAAGCTACAAAAATCTTCTTCTCCTAAACCGCTTATGGCACAGACTTGAAATTTTGTTTACAGAGTTATGTTATGACTAACATTCAGATTTGTTCAAGAGAAGATGATAGGTCATGTGGTTTGGCAGCCATTTTGAATTGTTCAAAAACGCTTAACGATATTTTTAAATTATTGATAAAACAACATCCGTTTTACAAAAATGCTTTATTTTTGCCATGTGTATTGACATCTATATTGAGAACTATTGTGCATAATATGGAGGCTTTATATTATATGATCTGGCAGCCATTTTATTTTACGTGAAAATTTCGAAAATCTATTTTCTCTGCAACCACTTATGTTAGAACTGTGAAAATTACTGTATAACCTTATATTGTGACCTAGATACACAGTTGTTCATGTTGATGGAATTAGTTACAAGCTGTGGCAGCCATATTGATTTACGTGAAAATTTTGAAAATGTGATTTCTTTGCAACCGCTTATGTTAAATCTTTGAAATTTGCTGTATAGCTATATATTGTAACTTAGCAGCTTTTATGCCATTGCAAAGTCGATGCGCATGGCCACCTCTATCGCTGCTTGCAGCTATATTTCATATTTGCATCTATGATTGATCTGATTACAAAAAATGTCAGAGTGAAGTCAATACAGCATGTATTGTTTAAATGCAAATGTCAATGTGCTTTTAACTCTTGAATTACCTTGCTCTGCCAATCATTGCAAAACCTGATATTGGTGATTTGGTTTTCTTAATTATTGTGATGTAAAATAGGTAATTCGATTGATGTTTTGTGTTTGATCTGAAGAAGGCTAATAAAAGTTGTCTCATACATAGTTTTACGTATCTGGCTAGACCAGACCCACACATAGACTTACGGATTGTCACAAGCATTCCCTGACAGTCAACAAAAATAAACTTTGACTTGTTCCATCTGGGAGTTAAATCTGAGTCTCTTGGTTTACAGACAGTTTCTCTGCTCTTCAGCCAGTAGTGGGTTTTATGGGTTAAATGGCCTTTTCAATCAGTAAACTACTGTGTGCTATCCATGTCTCAGCTGTTGAGTGTCAGTACTAGTCAGCTGACCATACTAGGCCGATCCTCCTTGCGTTCTGGGCTCTGGCATTGGATGACTTTAACAGCGCTACTTGTCTTTCCATCTGACTCTGTGTCTGCTCAGTTTGACTTTTTCAGATTTCACCTTATGCTTTGTTCCTGACTTTAAACCTTTCATCTGCCTCAGGCTCTCTAGGAATTTGCTTAAAACGTTAATTGCTCCTGTCTAGACTGCTCCTGGACTCCAGCACCGGATCTGTCCAGCCCAGAAGTGGTTGATATTATTAGCCCATTTAATGGTTTATATTTCATTCCAACCAACCATCTGTATTCCTGCTACTGTTGTGTTTTCAGTTAGTGTAAGTACCTGTGTACTGCTGTACTCCAGTGTGGGACTCTGTACAGCCCAAATGTGGATGATCATCCAAGCCCAGTTGTGGGTTCATAGCCCAGACCAGTTGTGGGTTCATAGCCCAGACCAGCTGTGTTTAGTTTACCACTGTGTTTGCGCTTATAGTCTGTGCAAGTGCTTGTGTACTGCTGTACCCCAGTGCAGAACTCTGTCCAGCACAAACATGGGTGATCATCCTAACACAATCATATGTGTTCTCTCCAGCATATCCTCTAACCATTGTGCTTCCTGCCACAGCCATTACAAAGGTATACTGAAATATTTCACTTTTGTCTACAGCTTGTATCATTTCTAGGTCTAGGTTATATTAATACACTTTTTACCTCTGTGATTACCTTGTATATAAGCATCTGCAGACTGCCCCTTATTTCAGTTCTTTTGACAGACTTGCATTTTAGCCAATCAGTGGTGACTCCACGGGAATCAGCACAATGTTATCTATATGGCACGCATGAACTACCACTGTCTAGCTGTGAACATTTTTCAAAATGCACTGAGATAATTTACTGGCGCTCTACAAATAACTGATGATAATAATAATATTAATAATAATAATAATAATAATAAGAAGAAGTGGCCTTCAAGGTTTTAAAAATTAACATATGAGCCTAACTATGTTTCGCTTTCAACAAATAATACCAAGAGAATGAAGAAAATTTGATGATAAAAGTACATTGGAAAGTTGTTTAAAATGACATGCCCTATTTGAATCATTAAAGTTTAATTTTGACTAGACTGTCCCTTTAATTCATATAAGATTTAACTGTTCTTGAACCCACGCAGATACTGGTTGGATCTGACCTCATCAGATGTATTCTGGAACACGTCAGACACAGGCTGGGCAAAGTCTGCATGGAGCAGTGTATTCGCCCCATGGATTCAGGGCTCCTGCGTGTTTGTCCACAGCATGCCAAGATTTGACCCACCTACTGTACTAAAAGTAAGTCAGGTCGCAAAAATATTTATGCTATATTAACGGGACATGAAACCAAACATTTTTCTTTCATAAATTTATATAGAGCATTATTTAAACCTCAATTTGCTTCGATTATAAAAGTTGCCTCATTCTCTAGGTATTCTTTGTTGAAGGATCAGCAAAGTACTATTAGGAGCTAGCTGAACATAAATATTGAAGAAATAAGTCTAAAGTTATAGGGGCCGAATTATCAAGCTCCGAATGGGCCTTTGGGCTCGCTGGAAACAGTAGTTATGAAGCAGCGGTTTAAAGGGACCGCTGCTCCATAACTTGTCCACCTGCTCTGAGACCGTGGACATCAATCCGTCTGATCCTATACGATCGGGCTGATTGACACCCCCTGCTAGCGGCCGATTTCCCGCGAATTTGCAGGGGGCGGTATTGCACCAGCAGTTCACAAGAACTACTTGTGTAATGATAAATGCCGACAGCATATGCTGTCGGGATTTATCGATGTGCAGCGGACATGATACGCTGCATTGCATCATGTTCACTCGCACATTCATAAATAGACCCCATAGTCTCCATAAAGTGATGAGCGACATTTTATTACAGAGGTTTCCTTTAAAAAAACAAAACTATTTTCTTATTTTTTTTCCTCTGCTGAATTTTTAGACTAACAATGTCACAGTGTTTAATGCACTATTAACTATAAGTAATAGCAAAAACTTTATGTATTTTTATTATTTATTTTGCAAACATTTCCTGTAATTTAAATGGATATATGTATTGTTCTCAAAAAGATTTTCTGAGGAAGTACTTACTATCCAATGAGTATTAGCAGGAAGTACTAATCAGCCAATCAGCATTAGCAGGAAGTACTAATCAGCCAATCAGCATTAGCAGGAAGTACTTATCAGCCAATCAGCATTACTAGGAAGCACACAACTGATATGGCTTTTTAGATTCAGTATAGATTAAACAGCTTTTACTTTTTTCAAGCAAATTAAAAAATATTAATAATAAATGTTGCTCTTTCATATGAATGATATACAATTTTGTATATTAATGTGTCTTTAACTCTGTGGCTTCTTTATTTATCCACAAAAGACTGTAGAACATTGTAGGGTATTAATAACCCCCACACTGCTTGAACAAATGGCAGTTGCTTTCAAAGTTTAGCGCTGCAGAGTCTGTTGGCGCTCTACAAATAACCGATAATAATACTGTAAAGTGGCAGTTTTAAATGGTTTCAAAAGTAATTGTGTATGCAGATCTTTTGCAATTCAGTGCTGATATATACGGTGCATACACAAATATGTCCTTTAAATGCCACCAAAGAGGTCTGTGAGGGTCAGGGTTTTAATTATATCAGATCTAAAACAAAAATCCTATTAAATATCACTGTGCTGTCATTTTCTTGTGTTATATCAGGGCTGTCCAAACCACGGCCTGGGGGCCACATCCGGGTCACTATGGCCCCTCAGCACAATTAAGCAGAATACAAACATCAGTAATTTGTTATAAAAAATGCAGTTCCAAATTTTTCATTAAGTAATTACATTAATATTATTTACATTTTAACTAAAATTATTATTATAATCTAATTTGAGTTATTGTTAGACTAAGTGTGAGTATAATGCAATATGGCTCACAGCCAATCTCTGCATATAAAATAGTTTGGGTTTTCTGTAATACATCATTAGAAGCTGAATTGATAGCCTGAGAAAAGGAGAATGGGTCAAAGCTTGACGTAAGGGACTGTAAAGTCAAATGAAAGTGTTGGTAATCTTTGCATTTGTATAATCAGATCCTAAAACGAGAACAATATTTTAGATGGACAATTCACATTCTAATGAAGATACTCTATAACTTGCTTTTTAATATAGATATAAAATTCTTATACCCTGAGCTCCGACCGCCCACTTCAAAAGAGTTTTTTCCTTTGTTTGCTGACAGTTTTGACTGTTCTCCAATCAGCACTCTAGTCATACGGCACTCACACTATATTTATTTTTTGTAGCTAGAGCACCAATGGAGCAGTCAAAACCATCAGCTCACAAAAAATGACTTCTGAATTGGGCGGTCAGAGCACGAGGTATTTGAATTTGATTGCTATATTAAAATGTAAGTTATAGAGAATCTTCATTACAATGGATTCATTGTCCATCTAAAATATTGTTTCCATTCCGGATATGATTATACAAATAGCAAACTTTACCTATCACTTTAAAGGGATACTAAAGCCAATTTTTTTTAATTTCATGATTCGGATAGAGCACGCAATTTTAAGCAACTTTCTCATTTACTCCTATTATCAATTTTTCGTTGTTCTCTTGGTATCTTTAGTTAAAAAGCAGGAATTAAAGTTTAGGAGCCGGGCCATTTTAGGTTCAGCACCTAGGTAGCGCTTTGCTGATTGGTGGTTGTTCTGCCTCTTTAATGAGCTATATTCTCTATACCTTTTGTTATTTGCAGACACTGTCTACTTATCCCATAACAACGTTTTGCGCAGCTCCCACTGCGTATCGTATGCTTGTGTTGCAGGATCTTGTTGGGTAAGCACCGCTCTATATGATATTCTCAGACTGCAGTACAGTGAATTAGAGCACTATTTAAAGGGACATTGAAAACTATGGGCTTCGATTTATCATTCATATTCTCCTATATTTTCTATTTAAAGGTCTCATGAGAAATAAGGCCCCTGTTTATCATTCAAAAATGCACCTAAAATTGGACAAGTTCAACTGTAAAAAAAAGGGCTCTACAAGGTGCAAAAATGATCTATAACAAAGCGCAATAATGTTTATTGTAGCCCAATAATAATTTATATTGGGGTGATAAAAAAATATATAATGGAGCGCCAAAATAATATATAACAGAGCACAAAAATGATATCTATTGGGGCATAAAAATAAGATATAAAAAAGCGCTAAAACTAAAGCACAAAAACAATGAAAATGTAGATCTATTTTCTTACGTCAGTTTGTTGAAGAGGGGCGTTAACAAAGCTACTAGGGGGGCTGTATAAATATTTCTATTGGCTTATATATGACTGACATGGAGAACAGTTGTTTATTTTCAGTGATAAATAAGGCACAGATACTAATCCGGCTAGAGAAATGTATCTTTAGATCTCCTCAGCTCTCCTATGGAGAAGTGCAGAGAAAAAATTACTTTTTTATGATAAATACGCAGGTGCGCCTTTCCAAAGGCAAGCTACGGAGAACAGATAGGAGAACAGAAAGGACAATTCCCCAAATAACTGATAAATCTAGCCCTATGTACCTTTTTGCACATGTGCAGCAACTCTCCTTCAGACACCTGCAGTGTGTAACCTAGGTTCCAAAATGGCAGCCCCCCTGACTAGAGGGAGTGCAGGAAATATATTTAGTGCCCCTTTAAGTAATATATATACGTATATATACAGTATATGTATGACGAAGCACTCACAGGGATTTTCAAATATATATATATATATATATATATATATATATATATATATATATATATAAATAAATAGTTTATTATAATAAACTAATAAAGTATTGCAAATTGGCAGAAGAGGTTTTTCACCCCTGCATGTTGGCAGCCATGAGAAGTTGCTGTGTGAATTTTTATTGGGGCATAGATACACGTTGGTTAAACACAAGGGTCATTTTTTTTTTATTGAGGTTTTATAAAGTAAACTAAACATACAGAACATCCATTCATATTACATAAAGTTTACAAATCAAATACAATTCATATGGTAACACCAGCATCGGTTGTGCACAAGTGCACGTACTACTGAATAGCTCAATCTTCTTTTCTTAATTTTTACACTTCAATTATGAGATAAAACACACAAACAGCAAATACTTAAAGGGACATGAAACCCCAATTTTTTCTTTCATAATTTAGATACAGCATGTATTTTTTTATACAGCATGTTTTTTTTAAAATTCCCAATTTACTTCTATTATCAAATTTGAAGACTCACCAGAAACACGGCCCTTCAAGCTCCATTCGGAGCTTGGTAAATGAGCACCTTGACTTTGTCAGAAACATTGCTACTATCAGGAGAAAGCTCTTTAGGATCATATTCTTGGGCAGATACACAGTAAATTTAGACTGGAGTCAGACATATAACCTTGCAATGGGTTTAAACTTCTACAACCCGATATATTTTTGTGATATTTGATACATTTGGACATAGTAGAAGGTAACAAAATAATTTAGATCAAACAGTATTGGGCAAAGGGCTGCACTGACATTGGCGCTGCAACATTCTACACACTGATTGCTTAATCAGTGCAGGAGCTCATTTTTATCAGTTCCTAACTGGCCACAGCAAAATAAATAAGATAAATATGAATATAGATAAATATACTCAAGAGACGTTATCATCTGACTGCAAAATACATTTTGAATACTTATTTTGCTTACAGGGTCTTTTGCAATGTACTGTTTAAAGTGATAATTTGATTCATATAGCGAATACAATTTTAAATGTTCCAATTTACTTCTATTATCAAATTTGCTGCATTCTTTTGGTATCCTTTGTTGAAGGTGCAGCAATGCACTACTGGGAGCTAGCTTAACATATTGCGTAAGCCAATGACAAAGAGGCAATTAAGTGCAGCAGCCATTATTCAGCCACCAATAAGCAGCTAGCTCCCAGTATTGCTTTGCTGCTCATGAACCTACAGTACCTAGGTTTACTGTTTAACAAAGGATCAGTAACATTCACAATCAGAAGTTTTGTTGCAGTTTTAATTAGTAACAATGTTTTGTGCTGTTTATTTTCTCTCCAATTAAGGTACAAATTCAAGAACCTAAACCACTGTACCAGTGCGGGGGAGCCCATGAATCCACAGGTGATGGAGCAATGGAAATCTCAAACAGGACTTGATATCTATGAAGGCTACGGACAGACGGAAACTGTAAGTAGATTTATAACTAACATAGACCAACATTTTCACATTATGGGGTAGATTCCAGTATTTCCTATTTATTTATTTTGAGATTGGAAAATTGTGATTTATTTTTTTTAAATAAAGTGATCACAATCTTTCGGAGTCAAAAACAATTGAGCTGAATAACTCTTGCGAGAAACAATCTCCATTTTCCCACAACAGCGCCCTTAAAGGGATATGATGTGATTCAGACAGAGAATACCATTTAAAAGAAGTTTCCAATTTATTTATATTATCAAATTTGCTTTGTTCCCATGGTATTCTTTGTTGAAGATATATCTAGATATGTGTCTGCCATCTAGTGCTCTTGCTAATGTATAACATTCTAGAAAAACTGATGACATATAGTGCTCCAGAAATGGGTCGGCTCCTAAGCTTACCTTCCTGCTTTTCAACAAAAGATACCAAGAGAACTAAGACAATTTGATAATAGAAGTAAATAGAAAGTTTAAAATTGTATGCTCTATCTGATTCATGAACGAAAGATTTGGAGTTTCGTATCTCTTTAACTTCTGATAATGGATGCCGATCAATGAAAAACGAAAATTGGTTTAATGTAGTCCGTGTGTGCTTTGCAGTTGAATAGCGTAGTGTTTTTGTTAAGTGTTAAATGAGCTGAATACCAGTTGTAATATGGGCATGAGCGATATACCGGGCATGATTGCTCAATGAGGATTTTTAAACTTTTAATATTTTTAAAGGCACAGTCTAGTCAAAACTAAACTTTCATGATTCAGATAGAGCATGCAATTTTAAACAACTTTCCAAATTACTTCTATTATCTAATTTGCTCAATTCTTTAGATATCCTTTGTTGAAGAAATAGCAATGCACATGTGTGAGCCAATCACACAAGGCCTCTAGGTGCAGCAACCAATCAGCAGCTACTGAGCATATCTAGATATGCTTTTCAGCAAGTGATATCAAGAGAATGAAGCAAATTAGATAATAGAAGTAAATTAGAAAGTTGTTTAAAATTACATGCTCTTTCTAAATCACGAAAGAAAAAAATTGGCTTTCATGTCCCTTTAAGTATTTTTGTATTCATTCTGCAAATCTAATGTTCCATTTGGAAAGATTTTCTTCTAAAATCAAGAACACAAGAAAGACACTGTGGGAAATTAATTTTCATTAAAAGAAAGTAGCTCCAGTTTATATTTTCTTTTCAGATTTGAATTTTAACATATCTCAAACTGTGACGAGGTTTAATGAATCTAGACCATAAATTCATATATACAGTATATCTAACATGGTGTCTGTGGAAGGGATGAGCAAATGTGTTGAAAGTACAATTTGCTTGGTAGAACGAATAGTCCTGTGGATAAACTCATTTTGATAAGAACAAAAACCCAAAAGTTTTCTTTTGTGATTCAGAGAGAACAGACCATTTTAAAAAAAAGTTTCCAATTTACTTCTATAATCAAAATTGCTTCGTTACCATGATATTCTGTGTTGAAGAGATACCTAGGTAGGCATCTGAAGCACTACATGGCAGGAAATAGTGCTGCCATCTTCGAGCAAGAGAAATTCAATTCGATAATACTGTCCCTTTAAAGAACAGTCCCTTTAAATTGAGAAACACTAAACTACAACATATTAGTGGTGAACATTTGTTTATTTTTTTATTCTGTAAGAGAAACTAAAGCCTCACTGTAACCTGAGAGAGTAGATGGGGCTGGTTAGGAAGTGAGCAGGGGTAGATGGGGGTGTGGCTAGGCAGTCATCAGCAAACCAAGACATTTATAAGGTGTGGGAGGAGCAATGGGCGGATCTCTGAACCTGTGACCAGCCCACAAGGTACAGGGCAGTTGGTAGCTCTGGACAGGTTGTACATAAGATACTGAAGACATACTGTACATATTGGCAGTTAGTTGAAATTCTGTG